>NC_092652.1:8703519-8847969 GCF_032118995.1 Asterias amurensis
TGTACCTTAGTCATGCTGGCATATTCCTGCGTCCATTTTGTAAAAGGTTTAGGGCGACTTGTACACTTCTTGATAGGAAAAAGCTCAAGTAGGCGGGGTTGCTCAGAAACGATTTCAACAGCCTCCACTAAGGGAGTTTTGTGCACAGAGCTGTCGGAGAAAAACAAAATGTACAACGGGTAATTTCGATACCAGTATCCTGCTCAATCTTCAAAGTTTTACCACCACAGGATTGTCATGTTCAAGGGCTTTCCTCTCGTACCAAACTTAAAGCTCTTACGATTTTTAAGGCGGGGCCAGATGCGACGGCGCAAGCAGGCACCCATCAGAAATTGACGTACACTGTGCGTGTATACAGCGTATACAAAGACACGGCGCAGTCAGGGTTCCAACCAACAATAAAGGGGTCATTGAAAAAATAGGCCAGACAATAAAATACTTTCAGCTACGCTCTGGAATAACTCTGGAACCAAAAATGCTAGGGAGATGCAGTTTGTACCTTAGTCATGCTGGCATATTCCTGCGTCCATTTTGAAAAGGTTTAGGGCGACTTGCACACTTCTTGATAGGAAAAAGCTCAAGTAGGCGGGGTTGCTCAGAAACGATTTCAACAGCCTCCACTAAGGAATTTTTGCGCACAGAGCTGTCGGAGAGAAAAACAAAATGTACAACGGGTAATTTCGATCCCAGTATCCTGCTCAATCTTCAAAATTTTACCACCACAGGATTGCCATGTTCAAGGGCTTTCCTCTCGTACCAAACTTAAAGCTCTGACGATTTTTAAGACGGGGCCAGATGCGACGGCGCGGGCAGGCACCCATTAGAAATTGACGTACACTGTGCGTGTATACAGCGTATACAAAGACACGGCGCAGTCAGGGTTTCAACCAACAATAAGGGGGTCATTGAAAAAATAGGCCGGACAATTAAAAACTTTCAGCTACGCTCTGGAATAACTCTGGAACCAAAAATGCTAGGGAGATGCAGTTTGTACCTTAGTCATGCTGGCATATTCCTGCGTCCATTTTGTAAAAGGTTTAGGGCGACTTGTACACTTCTTGATAGGAAAAAGCTCAAGTAGGCGGGGTTGCTCAGAAACGATTTCAACAGCCTCCACTAAGGGAGTTTTGTGCACAGAGCTGTCGGAGAAAAACAAAATGTACAACGGGTAATTTCGATACCAGTATCCTGCTCAATCTTCAAAGTTTTACCACCACAGGATTGTCATGTTCAAGGGCTTTCCTCTCGTACCAAACTTAAAGCTCTTACGATTTTTAAGGCGGGGCCAGATGCGACGGCGCAAGCAGGCACCCATCAGAAATTGACGTACACTGTGCGTGTATACAGCGTATACAAAGACACGGCGCAGTCAGGGTTCCAACCAACAATAAAGGGGTCATTGAAAAAATAGGCCAGACAATTAAATACTTTCAGCTACGCTCTGGAATAACTCTGGAACCAAAAATGCTAGGGAGATGCAGTTTGTACCTTAGTCATGCTGGCATATTCCTGCGTCCATTTTGAAAAGGTTTAGGGCGACTTGAACACTTCTTGATAGGAAAAAGCTCAAGTAGGCGGGGTTGGTCAGAAACGATTTCAACAGCCTCCACTAAGGAATTTTTGCGCACAGAGCTGTCGGAGAGAAAAACAAAATGTACAACGGGTAATTTCGATCCCAGTATCCTGCTTAATCTTCAAAATTTTACCACCACAGGATTGCCATGTTCAAGGGCTTTCCTCTCGTATCAAACTTAAAGCTCTGACGATTATTAAGGCGGGGCCACATGCGACGGCGCGAGCAGGCACCCATTAGAAATTGACGTACACTGTGCGTGTATACAGCGTATACAAAGACACGGCGCAGTCAGGGTTCCAACCAACAATAAGGGGGGTCATTGAAAAAATAGGCCGGACAATTAAAAACTTTCAGCTACGCTCTGGAATAACTCTGGAACCAAAAATGCTAGGGAGATGCAGTTTGTACCTTAGTCATGCTGCCATATTCTTGCGTCCATTTTTTAAATGTTTAGGGCGACTTGTTCACTTCTTGATAGGAAAAAGTTCAAGTAGGCGGGGTTGCTCAGAAACGATTTCAACAGCCTCCACTATGGGAGTTTTGCGCACAGAGCTGTCGGAGAGAAAAACAAAATGTACAACGGGTAATTTCGATCCCAGTATCCTGCTCAATCTTCAACATTTTACCACCACAGGATTGCCATGTTCAAGGCTCTCCTCTCGTATCAAACTTAAAGCTCTGACGATTATTAAGGCGGGGCCACATGCGACGGCGCGAGCAGGCACCCATTAGAAATTGACGTACACTGTGCGTGTATACAGCGTATACAAAGACACGGCGCAGTCAGGGTTCCAACCAACAATAAGGGGGTCATTGAAAAAATAGGCCGGACAATTTAAAAACTTTCAGCTACGCTCTGGAATAACTCTGGAACCAAAAATGCTAGGGAGATGCAGTTTGTACCTTAGTCATGCTGGCATATTCCTGCGTCCATTTTGTAAAAGGTTTAGGGCGACTTGTACACTTCTTGATAGGAAAAAGCTCAAGTAGGCGGGATTGCTCAGAAACGATTTCAACAGCCTCCACTGAGGGAGTTTTGTGCACAGAGCTGTCGGAGAAAAACAAAATGTACAACGGGTAATTTCGATACCAGTATCCTGCTCAATCTTCAAAGTTTTACCACCACAGGATTGTCATGTTCAAGGGCTTTCCTCTCGTACCAAACTTAAAGCTCTTACGATTTTTAAGGCGGGGCCAGATGCGACGGCGCAAGCAGGCACCCATCAGAAATTGACGTACACTGTGCGTGTATACAGCGTATACAAAGACACGGCGCAGTCAGGGTTCCAACCAACAATAAAGGGGTCATTGAAAAAATAGGCCAGACAATTAAATACTTTCAGCTACGCTCTGAAATAACTCTGGAACCAAAAATACTAGGGAGATGCAGTTTGTACCTTAGTCATGCTGGCATATTCCTGCGTCCATTTTGAAAAGGTTTAGGGCGACTTGAACACTTCTTGATAGGAAAAAGCTCAAGTAGGCGGGGTTGCTCAGAAACGATTTCAACAGCCTCCACTATGGGAGTTTTGCGCACAGAGCTGTCGGAGAGAAAAACAAAATGTACAACGGGTAATTTCGATCCCAGTATCCTGCTCAATCTTCAACATTTTACCACCACAGGATTGCCATGTTCAAGGCTCTCCTCTCGTATCAAACTTAAAGCTCTGACGATTATTAAGGCGGGGCCACATGCGACGGCGCGAGCAGGCACCCATTAGAAATTGACGTACACTGTGCGTGTATACAGCGTATACAAAGACACGGCGCAGTCAGGGTTCCAACCAACAATAAGGGGGTCATTGAAAAAATAGGCCGGACAATTTAAAAACTTTCAGCTACGCTCTGGAATAACTCTGGAACCAAAAATGCTAGGGAGATGCAGTTTGTACCTTAGTCATGCTGGCACATTCTTGCGTCCATTTTTTAAATGTTTAGGGCGACTTGTTCACTTCTTGATAGGAAAAAGTTCAAGTAGGCGGGGTTGCTCACAAACGATTTCAACAGCCTCCACTATGGGAGTTTTGCGCACAGAGCTGTCGGAGAGAAAAACAAAATGTACAACGGGTAATTTCGATCCCAGTATCCTGCTCAATCTTCAAAATTTTACCACCACAGGATTGCCATGTTCAAGGGCTTTCCTCTCGTACCAAACTTAAAGCTCTGACGATTTTTAAGACGGGGCCAGATGCGACGGCGCGGGCAGGCACCCATTAAAAATTGACGTACACTGTGCGTGTATACAGCGTATACAAAGACACGGCGCAGTCAGGGTTTCAACCAACAATAAGGGGGTCATTGAAAAAATAGGCCGGACAATTAAAAACTTTCAGCTACGCTCTGGAATAACTCTGGAACCAAAAATGCTAGGGAGATGCAGTTTGTACCTTAGTCATGCTGGCATATTCCTGCGTCCATTTTGTAAAAGGTTTAGGGCGACTTGTACACTTCTTGATAGGAAAAAGCTCAAGTAGGCGGGATTGCTCAGAAACGATTTCAACAGCCTCCACTGAGGGAGTTTTGTGCACAGAGCTGTCGGAGAAAAACAAAATGTACAACGGGTAATTTCGATACCAGTATCCTGCTCAATCTTCAAAGTTTTACCACCACAGGATTGTCATGTTCAAGGGCTTTCCTCTCGTACCAAACTTAAAGCTCTTACGATTTTTAAGGCGGGGCCAGATGCGACGGCGCAAGCAGGCACCCATCAGAAATTGACGTACACTGTGCGTGTATACAGCGTATACAAAGACACGGCGCAGTCAGGGTTCCAACCAACAATAAAGGGGTCATTGAAAAAATAGGCCAGACAATTAAATACTTTCAGCTACGCTCTGAAATAACTCTGGAACCAAAAATACTAGGGAGATGCAGTTTGTACCTTAGTCATGCTGGCATATTCCTGCGTCCATTTTGAAAAGGTTTAGGGCGACTTGAACACTTCTTGATAGGAAAAAGCTCAAGTAGGCGGGGTTGCTCAGAAACGATTTCAACAGCCTCCACTAAGGAATTTTTGCGCACAGAGCTGTCGGAGAGAAAAACAAAATGTACAACGGGTAATTTCGATCCCAGTATCCTGCTTAATCTTCAAAATTTTACCACCACAGGATTGCCATGTTCAAGGGCTTTCCTCTCGTACCAAACTTAAAGCTCTGACGATTTTTAAGACGGGGCCAGATGCGACGGCGCGGGCAGGCACCCATTAAAAATTGACGTACACTGTGCGTGTATACAGCGTATACAAAGACACGGCGCAGTCAGGGTTCCAACCAACAATAAGGGGTCATTGAAAAAATAGGCCGGACAATTAAAAACTTTCAGCTACGCTCTGGAATAACTCTGGAACCAAAAATGCTAGGGAGATGCAGTTTGTACCTTAGTCATGCTGGCATATTCCTGCGTCCATTTTGAAAAGGTTTAGGGCGACTTGCACACTTCTTGATAGGAAAAAGCTCAAGTAGGCGGGGTTGCTCAGAAACGATTTCAACAGCCTACACTATGGGAGTTTTGCGCACAGAGGTGTCGGAGAGAAAAACAAAATGTACAACGGGTAATTTCGATCCCAGTATCCTGCTCAATCTTCAAACTCTTACCACCACAGGATTGCCATGTTCAAGGGCTTTCCTCTCGTACCACACTTAAAGCTCTGACGATTTTTAAGACGGGGCCAGACGCGACGGCGCGAGCAGGCACCCATTAAAAAAATTGACGTACACTGTGCCTGTGCGTGTACGACGACGATTTTTAAGGCGGGGCCAGATGCGACGGCGCGAGCAGGCACCCATTAGAAATTGACGTACACTGTGCGTGTATACAGCGTATACAAAGACACGGCTCAGTCAGGGTTCCAACCAACAATAAGGGGGTCATTGAAATAATAGGCCGGACAATTAAAAACTTTCAGCTACGCTCTGGAATAACTCTGAAACCAAAAATGCTAGGGAGATGCAGTTTGTACCTTAGTCATGCTGGCATATTCCTGCGTCCATTTTTTAAATGTTTAGGGCGACTTGCACACTACTTGATAGGAAAAAGCTCAAGTAGGCGGGGATGTTCAGAAACGATTTCAACAGCCTCCACTATGGGAGTTGTGCGCACAGAGCTGTCGGAGAGAAAAAAACAAAATGTACAACGGGTAGTTTTGATCCCAGTATCCTGCTCAATCTTCAAAATTTTACCACCACAGGATTGCCATGTTCAAGGGCTTTCCTCTCGTACCAAACTTAAAGCTCTGACGATTTTTTAAAGCGGGGCCAGATGCGACCGCGCGGGCAGACACCCATTATAAATTGACGTACACTGTGCGTGTACACAGCGTATACAAAGACACGGCGCAGTCAGGGTTCCAACCAACAATAAGGGGGTCATTGTAAAAATAGGCCGGACAATTAAAAACTTTCAGCTACGCTCTGGAATAACTCTGGAACCAAAAATGCTAGGGAGATGCAGTTTGTACCTTAGTCATGCTGGCATATTCCTGCGTCCATTTTGAAAAGGTTTAGGGCGACTTGCACACTTCTTGACAGGAAAAAGCTCAAGTAGGCGGGGTTGCTCAGAAACGATTTCAACATCCTCCACTATGGGAGTTTTGCGCACAGAGGTGTCGGAGAGAAAAACAAAATGTACAACGGGTAATTTCGATCCCAGTATCCTGCTCAATCTTCAAACTTTTACCACCACAGGATTGCCATGTTCAAGGGCTTTCCTCTCGTACCACACTTAAAGCTCTGACGATTTTTAAGACGGGGCCAGACGCGACGGCGCGAGCAGGCACCCATTAAAAAAATTGACGTACACTGTGCCTGTGCGTGTACGACGACGATTTTTAAGGCTGGGCCAGATGCGACGGCGCGAGCAGGCACCCATTAGAAATTGACGTACACTGTGCGTGTATACAGCGTATACAAAGACACGGCGCAGTCAGGGTTCCAACCAACAATAAGGGGGTCATTGAAATAATAGGCCGGACAATTAAAATTTTTCAGCTACGCTCTGGAATAACTCTGAAACCAAAAATGCTAGGGAGATGCAGTTTGTACCTTAGTCATGCTGGCATATTCCTGCGTCCATTTTTTAAAGGTTTAGGGCGACTTGCACACTACTTGATAGGAAAAAGCTCAAGTAGGCGGGGATGTTCAGAAACGATTTCAACAGCCTCCACTATGGGAGTTGTGCGCACAGAGCTGTCGGAGAGAAAAAAACAAAATGTACAACGGGTAGTTTTGATCCCAGTATCCTGCTCAATCTTCAAAATTTTACCACCACAGGATTGCCATGTTCAAGGGCTTTCCTCTCGTACCAAACTTAAAGCTCTGACGATTTTTTAAAGCGGGGCCAGATGCGACGGCGCGGGCAGACACCCATTATAAATTGACGTACACTGTGCGTGTATACAGCGTATACAAAGACACGGCGCAGTCAGGGTTCCAACCAACAATAAGGGGGTCATTGTAAAAATAGGCCGGACAATTAAAAACTTTCAGCTACGCTCTGGAATAACTCTGGAACCAAAAATGCTAGGGAGATGCAGTTTGTACCTTAGTCATGCTGGCATATTCCTGCGTCCATTTTTTAAAGGTTCAGGGCGACTTGCACACTTCTTGATAGGAAAAAGCTCAAGTAGGCGGGGTTGCTCAGAAACGATTTCAACAGCCTCCACTATGGGAGTTTTGCGCACAGAGTTGTCGGAGAGAAAAACAAAATGTACAACGGGTAATTTCGATCCCAGTATCCTGCTCAATCTTCAAACTTTTACCACCACAGGATTGCCATGTTCAAGGGCTTTCCTCTCGTACCAAACTTAAAGCTCTGACGATTTTTAAGGCGGGGCCAGACGCGACGGAGCGAGCAGGCACCCATTCAAAAAATTGACGTACACTGTGCCTGTGCGTGTACGACGACGATTTTTAAGGCGGGGCCAGATGCGACGGCGCGAGCAGGCACCCATTAGAAATTGACGTACACTGTGCGTTTATACAGCATATACAAAGACACGGCGCAGTCAGGGTTCCAACCAACAATAAGGGGGTCATTGAAAAAATAGGCCGGACAATTAAAAACTTTCAGCTACGCTCTGGAATAACTCTGAAACCAAAAATGCTAGGGAGATGCAGTTTGTACCTTAGTCATGCTGGCATATTCGTGCGTCCTTTTTTTTAAAGTTTAGGGCGACTTGCACACTTCTTGATAGGAAAAACCTCAAGTAGGCGGGGTTGCTCAGAAACGATTTCAACAGCCTCCACTATGGAGTTTTGCGCACAGAGCTGTCGGAGAGAAAAACAAAACGTACAACGGGTAATTTCGATCCCAGTATCCTGCTCAATCTTCACAATTTTACCACCACAGGATTGCCATGTTCAAGGGCTTTCCTCTCGTACCAAACTTAAAGCTCTGACGATTCTTAAGGCGGGGCCAGATGCGACGGCGCGAGCAGGCACCCATTAGAAATTGACGTACACTGTGCGCGTATACAGCGTATACAAAGACACGGTGCTGTCAGGGTTCCAACCAACAATAAGGGGGTCATTGAAAAAAAAAGGCCAGACAATAAAAAACTTTCAGCCACGCTCTGGAATAACTCTGGAATCAAAAATGCTAGGGAGATGCAGTTTGTACCTTAGTCACGCTGGCATATTCCTGCGTCCATTTTTTAAAGATTTAGGGCGACTTGCACACTTCTTGATAGGAAAAAGCTCAAGTAGGCGGGGTTGCTCACAAACGATTTCAACAGCCTCCACTATGGGAGTTTTGCGCACAGAGCTGTCGGAGAGAAAAACAAAATGTACAACTGGTAATTTCGATCCCAGTATCCTGCTCAATCTTCAAAATTTTACCACCACAGGATTGCCATTTTCAAGGGCTTTCCTCTCGTACCAAACTTAAAGCTCTGACGATTTTTAAGGCAGGGCCAGATGCGACGGCGCTAGCAGGCACCCATTGGAAAATGACGTACACTGTGCGTGTATACAGCGTATACAAAGACACGGCGCAGTCAGGGTTCCAACCAACAATAAGGGGGTCATTGAAAAAATAGGCCGGACAATTAAAAACTTTCAGCTACGCTCTGGAATAACTCTGGAACCAAAAATGCTAGGGAGACGCAGTATGTACCTTAGTTATGCTGGCATATTCCTGCGTCCATTTTTGAAAGGTTTAGGGCGACTTGCACACTTCTTGATAGGAAAAAGCTCAAGTAGGCGGGGTTGCTCAGAAACGATTTCAACAGCCTCCACTATGGGAGTTTTGCGCACAGAGCTGTCGGAGAGAAAAACAAAATGTGCAACTGGTAATTTCGATCCCAGTATCCTGCTCAATCTTCAAAATTTTACCACCACAGGATAGCCATGTTCAAGGGCTTTCCTCTCGTACCAAACTTAAAGTTCTGACGATTTTTAAGGCGGGGCCAGATGCGACGGCGCGAGCAGGCACCCATTAGAAATTGACGTACACTGTGCGTGTATACAGCGTATACAAAGAAACGGCGCAGTCAGGGTTCAAACCAACAATAAGGGGGTCATTGAAAAAATAGGCCGGACAATTAAAAACTTTCAGCTACGCTCTGGAATAACTCTGGAACCAAAAATGCTAGGGAGATGCAGTTTGTACCTTAGTCATGCTGGCATATTCCTGCGTCCATTTTTTAAAGGTTCAGGGCGACTTGCACACTTCTTGATAGGAAAAAAGTAGAGAAGGCGGGATTGCTCAGAAACGATTTCAACAGCCTCCACTATGGGAGTTTTGCGCACAAAGCTGTCGGAGAGAAAAACAAAATGTACAACGGGTAATTTCGATCCCAGTATCCTGCTCAATCTTCCAAATTTTACCACCACAGGATTGCCATGTTCAAGGGCTTTCCTCTCGTACCAAACTTAAAGTTCTGACGATTTTTAAGGCGGGGCCAGATGCGACGGCGCGAGCAGGCACCCATTAGAAATTGACGTACACTGTGCGTGTATACAGCGTATACCAAGACACGGCGCAGTCATGGCTCCAACCAACAACAAGGGGGTCATTGAAAAAATAGGCCGGACAATTAAAAACTTTCAGCTACGCTCTGGAATAACTCTGGAACCAAAAATGCTAGGGAGATGCAGTTTGTACCTTAGTCATGCTGGCATATTCCGGCGTCCATTTTTTAAAGGTTTAGGGCGACTTGCACACTTCTTGATAGGAAAAAGCTCAAGTAGGCGGGGTTGCTCAGAAACGATTTCAACAGCCTCCACTATGGGAGTTTTGCGCACAGAGCTGTCGGAGAGAAAAACAAAATGTACAACGGGTAATTTCGATCCCAGTATCCTGCTCAATCTTCAAAATTTTACCACCACAGGATTGCCATGTTCAAGGGCTTTCCTCTCGTACCAAACTTAAAGCTCTGACGATTTTTAAGGCAGGGCCAGATGCGACGGCGCGAGCAGGCACCCATTAGAAATTGACGTACACTGTGCGTGTATACAGCGTATACAAAGACACGGCGCAGTCAGGGTTCCAACCAACATTAAGGGGGTCATTGAAAAAATAGGCCGGACAATTACAAACTTTCAGCTACGCTCTGGAATAACTCTGGAACCAAAAATGCTAGGGAGATGCAGTTTGTACCTTAGTCATGCTGGCATATTCCTGCGTCAATTTTTTAAAGGTTTAGGGCGACTTGCACACTTCTTGATAGGAAAAAGCTCAAGTAGGCGGGGTTGCTCAGAAACGATTTCAACAGCCTCCACTATGGGAGTTTTGCGCACAGAGTTGTCGGAGAGAAAAACAAAATGTACAACGGGTAATTTCGATCCCAGTATCCTCCTCAATCTTCCAAATTTTACCACCACAGGATTGCCATGTTCAAGGGCTTTCCTCTCGTACCAAACTTAAAGCTCTGACGATTTTTAAGGCGGGGCCAGATGCGACGGCGCGAGCAGGCACCCATTAGAAATTGACGTACACTGTGCGTGTATACAGCGTATACAAAGACACGGTGCTGTCAGGTTCCAATCAACAATAAGGGGGTCATTGAAAAAAATAGGCCGGACAATTAAAAACTTTCAGCTACGCTCTGGAATAACTCTGGAACCAAAAATGCTAGGGAGATGCAGTTTGTACCTTAGTCATTGTGGCATATTCCTGCGTCCATTTTTTAAAGGTTCAGGGCGACTTGCACACTTCTTGATAGGAAAACGCTCAAGTAGGCGGGGTTGCTCAGAAACGATTTCAACAGCCTCCACTATGGGAGTTTTGCGCACAGAGTTGTCGGAGAGAAAAACAAAATGTACAACGGGTAATTTCGATCCCAGTATCCTGCTCAATCTTCAACATTTTACCACCACAGGATTGCCATGTTCAAGGGCTTTCCTCTCGTACCAAACTTAAAGCTCTGACGATTTTTAAGGCGGGGCCAGATGCGACGGCGCGAGCAGGCACCCATTAGAAATTGACGTACACTGTGCGTGTACACAGCGTGTACAAAGACACGGTGCTGTCAGGTTCCAACCAACAATAAGGGGGTCATTGAAAAAAATAGGCCGGACAATTAAAAACTTTTAGCCACGCTCTGGAATAACTCTGGAATCAAAAATGCTAGGGAGATGCAGTTTGTACCTTAGTCACGCTGGCATATTCCTGCGTCCATTTTTTAAAGATTTAGGGCGACTTGCACACTTCTTGATAGGAAAAAGCTCAAGTAGGCGGGGTTGCTCACAAACGATTTCAACAGCCTCCACTATGGGAGTTTTGCGCACAGAGCTGTCGGAGAGAAAAACAAAATGTACAACTGGTAATTTCGATCCCAGTATCCTGCTCAATCTTCAAAATTTTACCACCACAGGATTGCCATTTTCAAGGGCTTTCCTCTCGTACCAAACTTAAAGCTCTGACGATTTTTAAGGCAGGGCCAGATGCGACGGCGCTAGCAGGCACCCATTGGAAATTGACGTACACTGTGCGTGTATACAGCGTATACAAAGACACGGCGCAGTCAGGGTTCCAACCAACAATAAGGGGGTCATTGAAAAAATAGGCCGGACAATTAAAAACTTTCAGCTACGCTCTGGAATAACTCTGGAACCAAAAATGCTAGGGAGACGCAGTATGTACCTTAGTTATGCTGGCATATTCCTGCGTCCATTTTTGAAAGGTTTAGGGCGACTTGCACACTTCTTGATAGGAAAAAGCTCAAGTAGGCGGGGTTGCTCACAAACGATTTCAACAGCCTCCACTATGGGAGTTTTGCGCACAGAGCTGTCGGAGAGAAAAACAAAATGTGCAACTGGTAATTTCGATCCCAGTATCCTGCTCAATCTTCAAAATTTTACCACCACAGGATAGCCATGTTCAAGGGCTTTCCTCTCGTACCAAACTTAAAGTTCTGACGATTTTTAAGGCGGGGCCAGATGCGACGGCGCGAGCAGGCACCCATTAGAAATTGACGTACACTGTGCGTGTACACAGCGTGTACAAAGACATGGTGCTGTCAGGTTCCAA
Organism: Asterias amurensis; assembly: GCF_032118995.1. Lineage (NCBI taxonomy): Eukaryota > Metazoa > Echinodermata > Asteroidea > Forcipulatida > Asteriidae > Asterias > Asterias amurensis. The sequence goes on from NC_092652.1 coordinate 8,715,563, forward strand.
CCAACAATAAGGGGGTCATTGAAAAAAATAGGCCGGACAATTAAAAACTTTTAGCCACGCTCTGGAATAACTCTGGAATCAAAAATGCTAGGGAGATGCAGTTTGTACCTTAGTCACGCTGGCATATTCCTGCGTCCATTTTTTAAAGATTTAGGGCGACTTGCACACTTCTTGATAGGAAAAAGCTCAAGTAGGCGGGGTTGCTCACAAACGATTTCAACAGCCTCCACTATGGGAGTTTTGCGCACAGAGCTGTCGGAGAGAAAAACAAAATGTACAACTGGTAATTTCGATCCCAGTATCCTGCTCAATCTTCAAAATTTTACCACCACAGGATTGCCATTTTCAAGGGCTTTCCTCTCGTACCAAACTTAAAGCTCTGACGATTTTTAAGGCAGGGCCAGATGCGACGGCGCTAGCAGGCACCCATTGGAAATTGACGTACACTGTGCGTGTATACAGCGTATACAAAGACACGGCGCAGTCAGGGTTCCAACCAACAATAAGGGGGTCATTGAAAAAATAGGCCGGACAATTAAAAACTTTCAGCTACGCTCTGGAATAACTCTGGAACCAAAAATGCTAGGGAGACGCAGTATGTACCTTAGTTATGCTGGCATATTCCTGCGTCCATTTTTGAAAGGTTTAGGGCGACTTGCACACTTCTTGATAGGAAAAAGCTCAAGTAGGCGGGGTTGCTCAGAAACGATTTCAACAGCCTCCACTATGGGAGTTTTGCGCACAGAGCTGTCGGAGAGAAAAACAAAATGTGCAACTGGTAATTTCGATCCCAGTATCCTGCTCAATCTTCAAAATTTTACCACCACAGGATAGCCATGTTCAAGGGCTTTCCTCTCGTACCAAACTTAAAGTTCTGACGATTTTTAAGGCGGGGCCAGATGCGACGGCGCGAGCAGGCACCCATTAGAAATTGACGTACACTGTGCGTGTATACAGCGTATACAAAGAAACGGCGCAGTCAGGGTTCAAACCAACAATAAGGGGGTCATTGAAAAAATAGGCCGGACAATTAAAAACTTTCAGCTACGCTCTGGAATAACTCTGGAACCAAAAATGCTAGGGAGATGCAGTTTGTACCTTAGTCATGCTGGCATATTCCTGCGTCCATTTTTTAAAGGTTCAGGGCGACTTGCACACTTCTTGATAAAAAAAAACTAGAGCAGGCGGGATTGCTCAGAAACGATTTCAACAGCCTCCACTATGGGAGTTTTGCGCACAGAGCTGTCGGAGAGAAAAACAAAATGTACAACGGGTAATTTCGATCCCAGTATCCTGCTCAATCTTCAAAATTTTACCACCACAGGATTGCCATGTTCAAGGGCTTTCCTCTCGTACCAAACTTAAAGTTCTGACGATTTTTAAGGCGGGGCCAGATGCGACGGCGCGAGCAGGCACCCATTAGAAATTGACGTACACTGTGCGTGTATACAGCGTATACCAAGACACGGCGCAGTCAGGGCTCCAACCAACAACAAGGGGGTCATTGAAAAAATAGGCCGGACAATTAAAAACTTTCAGCTACGCTCTGGAATAACTCTGGAACCAAAAATGCTAGGGAGATGCAGTTTGTACCTTAGTCATGCTGGCATATTCCTGCGTCCATTTTTTAAAGGTTCAGGGCGACTTGCACACTTCTTGATAGGAAAAAACTAGAGCAGGCGGGATTGCTCAGAAACGATTTCAACAGCCTCCACTATGGGAGTTTTGCGCACAGAGCTGTCGGAGAGAAAAACAAAATGTACAACGGGTAATTTCGATCCCAGTATCCTGCTCAATCTTCAAAATTTTACCACCACAGGATTGCCATGTTCAAGGGCTTTCCTCTCGTACCAAACTTAAAGCTCTGACGATTTTTAAGGCAGGGCCAGATGCGACGGCGCGAGCAGGCACCCATTAGAAATTGACGTACACTGTGCGTGTATACAGCGTATACAAAGACACGGCGCAGTCAGGGTTCCAACCAACATTAAGGGGGTCATTGAAAAAATAGGCCGGACAATTACAAACTTTCAGCTACGCTCAGGAATAACTCTGGAACCAAAAATGCTAGGGAGATGCAGTTTGTACCTTAGTCATGCTGGCATATTCCTGCGTCAATTTTTTAAAGGTTTAGGGCGACTTGCACACTTCTTGATAGGAAAAAGCTCAAGTAGGCGGGGTTGCTCAGAAACGATTTCAACAGCCTCCACTATGGGAGTTTTGCGCACAGAGTTGTCGGAGAGAAAAACAAAATGTACAACGGGTAATTTCGATCCCAGTATCCTCCTCAATCTTCAAAATTTTACCACCACAGGATTGCCATGTTCAAGGGCTTTCCTCTCGTACCAAACTTAAAGCTCTGACGATTTTTAAGGCGGGGCCAGATGCGACGGCGCGAGCAGGCACCCATTAGAAATTGACGTATACTGTGCGTGTATACAGCGTATACAAAGACACGGTGCTGTCAGGTTCCAATCAACAATAAGGGGGTCATTGAAAAAAATAGGCCGGACAATTAAAAACTTTCAGCTACGCTCTGGAATAACTCTGGAACCAAAAATGCTAGGGAGATGCAGTTTGTACCTTAGTCATTGTGGCATATTCCTGCGTCCATTTTTTAAAGGTTCAGGGCGACTTGCACACTTCTTGATAGGAAAACGCTCAAGTAGGCGGGGTTGCTCAGAAACGATTTCAACAGCCTCCACTATGGGAGTTTTGCGCACAGAGTTGTCGGAGAGAAAAACAAAATGTACAACGGGTAATTTCGATCCCAGTATCCTGCTCAATCTTCCAAATTTTACCACCACGGGATTGCCATGTTCAAGGGCTTTCCTCTCGTACCAAACTTAAAGCTCTGACGATTTTTAAGGCGGGGCCAGATGCGACGGCGCGAGCAGGCACCCATTAGAAATTGACGTACACTGTGCGTGTACACAGCGTGTACAAAGACACGGTGCTGTCAGGTTCCAACCAACAATAAGGGGGTCATTGAAAAAAATAGGCCGGACAATTAAAAACTTTTAGCTACGCTCTGGAATAACTCTGGAACCAAAAATGCTAGGGAGATTCAGTTTGTACCTTAGTCATTCTGGCATATTCCTGCGTCCATTTTTTAAAGGTTCAGGGCGACTTGCACACTTCTTGATAGGAAAACGCTCAAGTAAGCGGGGTTGCTCAGAAACGATTTCAACAACCTCCACTATGGGAGTTTTGCGCACAGAGCTGTCGGAGAGAAAAACAAAATGTACAACGGGTAATTTTGATCCCAGTATCCTGCTCAATCTTCAAAATTTCACCACCACAGGATTGCCATGTTCAAGGGCTTTCCTCTCGTACTAAACTTAAAGCTCTGATGATTTTTAAGGCGGGGCCAGATGCGACGGCGCGAGCAGGCACCCATTAGAAATTGACGTACACTGTGCGTGTATACAGCGTATACAAAGACACGGCGCAGTCAGGGTTCCAACCATCCGAAAGGGGGTCTTTGAAAAAATAGGCCGGACAATTAAAAACTTTCAGCTACGCTCTGGAATAACTCTGGAACCAAAAATGCTAGGGAGTTGCAGTTTGTACCTTAGTCATGCTGGCATATTCCTGCGTCCATTTTTTAAAGGTTCAGGGCGACTTGCACACTTCTTGATAGGAAAACGCTCAAGTAAGCGGGGTTGCTCAGAAACGATTTCAACAACCTCCACTATGGGAGTTTTGCGCACAGAGCTGTCGGAGAGAAAAACAAAATGTACAACGGGTAATTTCGATCCCAGTATCCTGCTCAATCTTCAAAATTTCACCACCACAGGATTGCCATGTTCAAGGGCTTTCCTCTCGTACTAAACTTAAAGCTCTGATGATTTTTAAGGCGGGGCCAGATGCGACGGCGCGAGCAGGCACCCATTAGAAATTGACGTACACTGTGCGTGTATACAGCGTATACAAAGACACGGCGCAGTCAGGGTTCCAACCATCCGAAAGGGGGTCTTTGAAAAAATAGGCCGGACAATTAAAAACTTTCAGCTACGCTCTGGAATAACTCTAGAACCAAAAATGCTAGGGAGTTGCAGTTTGTACCTTAGTCATGCTGGCATATTCCTGCGTCCATTTTTGAAAGGTTTAGGGCGACTTGCACACTTCTTGATAGGAAAAAGCTCAAGTAGGCGGGGTTGCTCAGAAACGATTTCAACAGCCTCCACTATGGGAGTTTTGCGCACAGAGCTGTCGGAGAGAAAAACAAAATGTACAACAGGTAATTTCGATCCCAGTATCCTGCTCAATCTTCAAAATTTTACCACCAAAGGATTGCCATGTTCAAGGGCTTTCCTCTCGTACCAAACCTAAAGCTCTGACGATTTTTAAAGCAGGGCCAGATGCGACGGCGCGAGCAGGCACCCATTAGAAATTGACGTACACTGTGCGTGTATACAGCGTATACAAAGACTCGGCGCAGTCTGGGTTCCAACCAAAAATAAGGGGGTCATTGAAAAAATAGGCCGGACAATTAAAAACTTTCAGCTACGCTCTGGAATAACTCTGGAACCAAAAATGCTAGGGAGATGCAGTTTGTACCTTAGTCATGCTGGAATATTCCTGCGTCCATTTTTTAAAGGTTTAGGGCGACTTGCACACTTCTTGATAGGAAAAAGCTCAAGTAGGCGGGGTTGCTCAGAAACGATTTCAACAGCCTCCACTATGGGAGTTTTGCGCACAGAGGTGTCGGAGAGAAAAACAAAATGTACAACGGGTAATTTCGATCCCAGTATCCTGCTCAATCTTCAAAATTTCACCACCAAAGGACTGCCATGTTCAAGGGCTTTCCTCTCGTACCAAACTTAAAGCTCTGACGATTTTTAAGGCGGGGCCAGATGCGACGGCGCGAGCAGGCACCCATTAGAAATTGACGTACACTGTGCGTGTACACAGCGTGTACAAAGACACGGTGCTGTCAGGTTCCAACCAACAATAAGGGGGTCATTGAAAAAAATAGGCCGGACAATTAAAAACTTTCACCTACGCTCTGGAATAACTCTGGAACCAAAAATGCTAGGGAGATTCAGTTTGTACCTTAGTCATTCTGGCATATTCCTGCGTCCATTTTTTAAAGGTTCAGGGCGACTTGCACACTTCTTGATAGGAAAACGCTCAAGTAAGCGGGGTTGCTCAGAAACGATTTCAACAACCTCCACTATGGGAGTTTTGCGCACAGAGCTGTCGGAGAGAAAAACAAAATGTACAACGGGTAATTTCGATCCCAGTATCCTGCTCAATCTTCAAAATTTCACCACCAAAGGACTGCCATGTTCAAGGGCTTTCCTCTCGTACCAAACTTAAAGCTCTGACGATTTTTAAAGCGGGGCCAGATGCGACGGCGCGAGCAGGCACCCATTAGAAATTGACGTACACTGTGCGTGTATACAGCGTATACAAAGACTCGGCGCAGTCTGGGTTCCAACCAAAAATAAGGGGGTCATTGAAAAAATAGGCCGGACAATTAAAAACTTTCAGCTACGCTCTGGAATAACTCTGGAACCAAAAATGCTAGGGAGATGCAGTTTGTACCTTAGTCATGCTGGCATATTCCTGCGTCCATTTTTTAAAGGTTTAGGGCGACTTGCACACTTCTTGATAGGAAAAAGCTCAAGTAGGTGGGGTTGCTCAGAAACGATTTCAACAGCCTCAACTATGGGAGTTTTGCGCACAGAGCTGTCGGAAAGAAAAACAAAATGTACAACGGGTAATTTCGATCCCAGTATCCTGCTCAATCTTCAAAATTTCACCACCAAAGGACTGCCATGTTCAAGGGCTTTCCTCTCGTACCAAACTTAAAGCTCTGACGATTTTTAAAGCGGGGCCAGATGCGACGGCGCGAGCAGGCACCCATTAGAAATTGACGTACACTGTGCGTGTATACAGCGTATACAAAGACTCGGCGCAGTCTGGGTTCCAACCAAAAATAAGGGGGTCATTGAAAAAATAGGCCGGACAATTAAAAACTTTCAGCTACGCTCTGGAATAACTCTGGAACCAAAAATGCTAGGGAGATGCAGTTTGTACCTTAGTCATGCTGGCATATTCCTGCGTCCATTTGTTAAAGGTTTAGGGCGACTTGCACACTTCTTGATAGGAAAAAGCTCAAGTAGGCGGGGTTGCTCAGAAACGATTTCAACAGCCTCCACTATGGGAGTTTTGCGCACAGAGCTGTCGGAGAGAAAAACAAAATGTACAACGGGTAATTTCGATCCCAGTATCCTGCTCAATCTTCAAAATTTTACCACCACAGGATTGCCATGTTCAAGGGCTTTCCTCTCGTACCAAACTTAAAGCTCTGACGATTTTTAAGGCGGGGCCAGATGCGACCGCGCGAGCTGGCACCCATTAGAAATTGACGTACACTGTGCGTGTATACAGCGTATACAAAGACACGGCGCAGTCAGGGTTCCAACCATCCGAAAGGTGGCTCATTGAAAAAGTAGGCCGGACAATTAAAAACTTTCAGCTACGCTCTGGAATAACTCTGGAACCAAAAATGCTAGGGAGATGCAGTTTGTACCTTAGTCATGCTGGCATATTCCTGCGTCCATTTGTTAAAGGTTTAGGGCGACTTGCACACTTCTTGATAGGAAAAAGCTCAAGTAGGCGGGGTTGCTCAGAAACGACTTCAACAGCCTCCACTATGGGAGTTTTGCGCACAGAGCTGTCGGAGAGAAAAACAAAATGTACAACGGGTAATTTCGATCCCAGTATCCTGCTCAATCTTCAACATTTTACCACCACAGGATTGCCATGTTCAAGAGCTTTCCTCTCGTACCAAACTTAAAGCTCTGACGATTTTTAAGGCGGGGCCAGGTGCGACGGCGCAAGCAGGCACCCAATTAGAAATTGACGTACACTGTGCGTGTATACAGCGTATACAAAGACACGGCGCAGTCACGGTTCCAACCAATACAGAGAGGGTCATTGAAAAAAATAGGCCGGACAATTTAAAACTTTCAGCTACGCTCTGGAATAACTCTGGAACCAAAAATGCTAGGGAGATGCAGTTTGTACCTTAGTCATGCTGGCATATTCCTGCGTCCATTTGTTAAAGGTTTAGGGCGACTTGCACACTTCTTGATAGGAAAAAGCTCAAGTAGGCGGGGTTGCTCAGAAACGATTTCAACAGCCTCCACTATGGGAGTTTTGCGCACAGAGCTGTCGGAGAGAAAAACAAAATGTACAACGGGTAATTTCGATCCCAGTATCCTGCTCAATCTTCAAAATTTTACCACCACAGGATTGCCATGTTCAAGGGCTTTCCTCTCGTACCAAACTTAAAGCTCTGACGATTTTTAAGGCGGGGCCAGATGCGACGGCGCGAGCAGGCACCCATTAGAAATTGACGTACACTGTGCGTGTATACAGCGTATACAAAGACACGGCGCAGTCAGGGTTCCAACCAACAATAAGGGGGGTCATTGAAACAATAGGCCGGACAATTAAAAACTTTCAGCTACGCTCTGGAATAACTCTGGAACCAAAAATGCTAGGGAGATGCAGTTTGTACTTAGTCATGCTGGCATATTCCTGCGTCCATTTTTTAAAGGTTTAGGGCGACTTGCACACTTCTTGATAGGAAAAAGCTCAAGTAGGCGGGGTTGCTCAGAAACGATTTCAACAGCCTCCACTATGGGAGTTTTGCGCACAGAGCTGTCGGAGAGAAAAACAAAATGTACAACGGGTAATTTCGATCCCAGTATCCTGCTCAATCTTCAAAATTTTACCACCACAGGATTGCCATGTTCAAGGGCTTTCCTCTCGTACCAAACTTAAAGCTCTGACGATTTTTAAGGCGGGGCCAGATGCGACCGCGCGAGCAGGCACCCATTAGAAATTGACGTACACTGTGCGTGTATACAGCGTATACAAAGACACGGCGCAGTCAGGGTTCCAACCATCCGAAAGGTGGCTCATTGAAAAAGTAGGCCGGACAATTAAAAACTTTCAGCTACGCTCTGGAATAACTCTGGAACCAAAAATGCTAGGGAGATGCAGTTTGTACCTTAGTCATGCTGGCATATTCCTGCGTCCATTTGTTAAAGGTTTAGGGCGACTTGCACACTTCTTGATAGGAAAAAGCTCAAGTAGGCGGGGTTGCTCAGAAACGATTTCAACAGCCTCCACTATGGGAGTTTTGCGCACAGAGCTGTCGGAGAGAAAAACAAAATGTACAACGGGTAATTTCGATCCCAGTATCCTGCTCAATCTTCAAAATTTTACCACCACAGGATTGCCATGTTCAAGGGCTTTCCTCTCGTACCAAACTTAAAGCTCTGACGATTTTTAAGGCGGGGCCAGATGCGACCGCGCGAGCTGGCACCCATTAGAAATTGACGTACACTGTGCGTGTATACAGCGTATACAAAGACACGGCGCAGTCAGGGTTCCAACCATCCGAAAGGTGGCTCATTGAAAAAGTAGGCCGGACAATTAAAAACTTTCAGCTACGCTCTGGAATAACTCTGGAACCAAAAATGCTAGGGAGATGCAGTTTGTACCTTAGTCATGCTGGCATATTCCTGCGTCCATTTGTTAAAGGTTTAGGGCGACTTGCACACTTCTTGATAGGAAAAAGCTCAAGTAGGCGGGGTTGCTCAGAAACGATTTCAACAGCCTCCACTATGGGAGTTTTGCGCACAGAGCTGTCGGAGAGAAAAACAAAATGTACAACGGGTAATTTCGATCCCAGTATCCTGCTCAATCTTCAACATTTTACCACCACAGGATTGCCATGTTCAAGAGCTTTCCTCTCGTACCAAACTTAAAGCTCTGACGATTTTTAAGGCGGGGCCAGGTGCGACGGCGCAAGCAGGCACCCAATTAGAAATTGACGTACACTGTGCGTGTATACAGCGTATACAAAGACACGGCGCAGTCACGGTTCCAACCAATACAGAGAGGGTCATTGAAAAAAATAGGCCGGACAATTTAAAACTTTCAGCTACGCTCTGGAATAACTCTGGAACCAAAAATGCTAGGGAGATGCAGTTTGTACCTTAGTCATGGTGGCATATTCCTGCGTCCATTTTTGAGAGGTTTAGGGCGACTTGCACACTTCTTGATAGGAAAAAGCTCAAGTAGGCGGGGTTGCTCAGAAACGATTTCAACAGCCTCCACTATGGGAGTTTTGCGCACAGAGCTGTCGGAGAGAAAAACAAAATGTACAACGGGTAATTTCGATCCCAGTATCCTGCTCAATCTTCAAAATTTTACCACCACAGGATTGCCATGTTCAAGGGCTTTCCTCTCGTACCAAACTTAAAGCTCTGACGATTTTTAAGGCGGGGCCAGATGCGACGGCGCGAGCAGGCACCCATTAGAAATTGACGTACACTGTGCGTGTATACAGCGTATACAAAGACACGGCGCAGTCAGGGTTCCAACCAACAATAAGGGGGGTCATTGAAACAATAGGCCGGACAATTAAAAACTTTCAGCTACGCTCTGGAATAACTCTGGAACCAAAAATGCTAGGGAGATGCAGTTTGTACCTTTGTCATGCTGGCATATTCCTGCGTCCATTTTTTAAAGGTTTAGGGCGAATTGCACACTTCTTGATAGGAAAAAGCTCAAGTAGGCGGGGTTGCTCAGAAACGATTTCTACAGCTTCCACTATGGGAGTTTTGCGCACAGAGCTGTCGGAGAGAAAAACAAAATGTACAACGGGTAATTTCGATCCCAGTATCCTGCTCAATCTTCAAAATTTTACCACCACAAGATTGCCATGTTCAAGGGCTTTCCTCTCGTACCAAACTTAAAGCTCTGACGATTTTTAAAGCGGGGCCAGATGCGACGGCGCGAGCAGGCACCCATTAGAAATTGACGTACACTGTGCGTGTATACAGCGTATACAAAAACTCGGCGCAGTCAGGGTTCCAACCAACAATAAGGGGTTTTTGAAAAAATAGGCCGGACAATTAAAAACTTTCAGCTACGCTCTGGAATAACTCTGGAACCAAAAATGCCAGGGAAATGCAGTTTGTACCTTAGTCATGCTGGCATATTTCTGCGTCCATTTTTTAAAGGTTCAGGGGGACTTGCACACTTCTTGATAGGAAAAAGCTCAAGTATGCGGGGTTGCTCAGAAACGATTTCAACAGCCTCCACTATGGGAGTTTTGCGCACAGAGCTGTCGGAGAGAAAAACAAAATGTACAACGGGTAATTTCGATCCCAGTATCCTGCTCAATCTTCAGAATTTTACCACCACAGGATTGCCATGTTCAAGGGCTTTCCTCTCGTACCAAACTTAAGGCTCTGACGATTTTTAAGGCGGGGCCAGATGCGACGGCGCGAGCAGGCACCCATTAGAAATTGACGTACACTGTGCGTGTATACAGCGTATACAAAGACACGGCGCAGTCAGGGTTCCAACCAACAATAAGGGGGTCATTGAAAAAATAGGCCGGACATTTAAAAACTTTCAGCTACGCTCTGGAATAACTCTGGAACCAAAAATGCTAGGGAGATGCAGTTTGTACCTTAGTCATGCTGGCATATTCCTGCGTCCATTTTGTAAAGGTTTAGGGCGACTTGCACACTTCTTGATAGGAAAAAGCTCAAGTAGGCGGGGTTGCTCAGAAACGATTTCAACAGCCTCCACTATGGGAGTTTTGCGCACAGAGCTGTCGGAGAGAAAAACAAAATATACAACGGGTAATTTCGATCCCAGTATCCTGCTCAATCTTCAACATTTTACCACCACAGGATTGCCATGTTCAAGAGCTTTCCTCTCGTACCAAACTTAAAGCTCTGACGATTTTTAAGGCGGGGCCAGGTGTGACGGCGCAAGCAGGCACCCAATTAGAAATTGACGTACACTGTGCGTGTATACAGCGTATACAAAGACACGGCGCAGTCAGGGTTCCAACCAATACTGAGAGGGTCATTGAAAAAAATAGTTCGGACAATTTAAAACTTTCAGCTACGCTCTGGAATAACTCTGGAACCAAAAATGCTAGGGAGATGCAGTTTGTACCTTAGTCATGCTGGCATATTCCTGCGTCCATTTTTGAGAGGTTTAGGGCGACTTGCACACTTCTTGATAGGAAAAAGCTCAAGTAGGCGGGGTTGCTCAGAAACGATTTCAACAGCCTCCACTATGGGAGTTTTGCGCACAGAGCTGTCGGAGAGAAAAACAAAATGTACAACGGGTAATTTCGATCCCAGTATCCTGCTCAATCTTCAAAATTTTACCACCACAAGATTGCCATGTTCAAGGGCTTTCCTCTCGTACCAAACTTAAAGCTCTGACGATTTTTAAGGCGTGGCCAGATGCGACGGCGCGAGCAGGCACCCATTAGAAATTGACGTACACTGTGCGTGTATACAGCGTATACAAAAACTCGGCGCAGTCAGGGTTCCAACCAACAATAAGGGGTTTTTGAAAAAATAGGCCGGACAATTAAAAACTTTCAGCTACGCTCTGGAATAACTCTGGAACCAAAAATGCTAGGGAAATGCAGTTTGTACCTTAGTCATGCTGGCATATTTCTGCGTCCATTTTTTAAAGGTTCAGGGGGACTTGCACACTTCTTGATAGGAAAAAGCTCAAGTATGCGGGGTTGCTCAGAAACGATTTCAACAGCCTCCACTATGGGAGTTTTGCGCACAGAGCTGTCGGAGAGAAAAACAAAATGTACAACGGGTAATTTCGATCCCAGTATCCTGCTCAATCTTCAGAATTTTACCACCACAGGATTGCCATGTTCAAGGGCTTTCCTCTCGTACCAAACTTAAAGCTCTGACGATTTTTAAGGCGGGGCCAGATGCGACGGCGCGAGCAGGCACCCATTAGAAATTGACGTACACTGTGCGTGTATACAGCGTATACAAAGACACGGCGCAGTCAGGGTTCCAACCAACAATAAGGGGGTCATTGAAAAAATAGGCCGGACATTTAAAAACTTTCAGCTAAGCTCTGGAATAACTCTAGAACCAAAAATGCTCGGGAAATGCAGTTTGTACCTTAGTCATGCTGGCATATTCCTGCGTCCATTTTTTTAAGGTTTAGGGCGAATTGCACACTTCTTGATAGGAAAAAGCTCAAGTAGGCGGGGTTGCTCAGAAACGATTTCTACAGCCTCCACTATGGGAGTTTTGCGCACAGAGCTGTCGGAGAGAAAAACAAAATGTACAACGGGTAATTTCGATCCCAGTATCCTGCTCAATCTTCCAAATTTTACCACCACAGGATTGCCATGTTCAAGGGCTTTCCTCTCGTACCAAACTTAAAGCTCTGACGATTTTTAAGGCGGGGCCAGATGCGACGGCGCGAGCAGGCACCCATTAGAAATTGACGTACACTGTGCGTGTATACAGCGTATACAAAGACACGGCGGAGTCAGGGTTCCAACCATCCGAAAGGTGGCTCATTGAAAAAATAGGCCGGACAATTAAAAACTTTCAGCTACGCTCTGGAATAACTCTGGAACCAAAAAAGCTAGGGAGATGCAGTTTGTACCTTAGTCATGCTGGCATATTCCTGCGTCCATTTTGTAAAGGTTTAGGGCGACTTGCACACTTCTTGATAGGAAAAAGCTCAAGTAGGCGGGGTTGCTCAGAAACGATTTCAACAGCCTCCACTATGGGAGTTTTGCGCACAGAGCTGTCGGAGAGAAAAACAAAATATACAACGGGTAATTTCGATCCCAGTATCCTGCTCAATCTTCAACATTTTACCACCACAGGATTGCCATGTTCAAGAGCTTTCCTCTCGTACCAAACTTAAAGCTCTGACGATTTTTAAGGCGGGGCCAGGTGCGACGGCGCAAGCAGGCACCCAATTAGAAATTGACGTACACTGTGCGTGTATACAGCGTATACAAAGACACGGCGCAGTCAGGGTTCCAACCAATACTGAGAGGGTCATTGAAAAAAATAGTTCGGAAAATTTAAAACTTTCAGCTACGCTCTGGAATAACTCTGGAACCAAAAATGCTAGGGAGATGCAGTTTGTACCTTAGTCATGCTGGCATATTCCTGCGTCCATTTTTGAGAGGTTTAGGGCGACTTGCACACTTCTTGATAGGAAAAAGCTCAAGTAGGCGGGGTTGCTCACAAACGATTTCAACAGCCTCCACTATGGGAGTTTTGCGCACAGAGCTGTCGGAGAGAAAAACAAAATGTACAACGGGTAATTTCGATCCCAGTATCCTGCTCAATCTTCCAAATTTTACCACCACAGGATTGCCATGTTCAAGGGCTTTCCTCTAGTACCAAACTTAAAGCTCTGACGATTTTTAAGGCGGGGCCAGATGCGACGGCGCGAGCAGGCACCCATTAGAAATTGACGTACACTGTGCGTGTATACAGCGTATACAAAGACACGGCGCAGTCAGGGTTCCAACCAACAATAAGGGGTTTTTGAAAAAATAGGCCGGACAATTAAAAACTTTCAGCTACGCTCTGGAATAACTCTGGAACCAAAAATGCTAGGGAAATGCAGTTTGTACCTTAGTCATGCTGGCATATTTCTGCGTCCATTTTTTAAAGGTTCAGGGGGACTTGCACACTTCTTGATAGGAAAAAGCTCAAGTAGGCGGGGTTGCTCAGAAACGATTTCAACAGCCTCCACTATGGGAGTTTTGCGCACAGAGCTGTCGGAGAGAAAAACAAAATGTACAACGGGTAATTTCGATCCCAGTATCCTGCTCAATCTTCAGAATTTTACCACCACAGGATTGCCATGTTCAAGGGCTTTCCTCTCGTACCAAACTTAAAGCTCTGACGATTTTTAAGGCGGGGCCAGATGCGACGGCGCGAGCAGGCACCCATTAGAAATTGACGTACACTGTGCGTGTATACAGCGTATACAAAGACACGGCGCAGTCAGGGTTCCAACCAACAATAAGGGGGTCATTGAAAAAATAGGCCGGACATTTAAAAACTTTCAGCTACGCTCTGGAATAACTCTAGAACCAAAAATGCTCGGGAAATGCAGTTTGTACCTTAGTCATGCTGGCATATTCCTGCGTCCATTTTTTAAAGGTTTAGGGCGAATTGCACACTTCTTGATAGGAAAAAGCTCAAGTAGGCGGGGTTGCTCAGAAACGATTTCTACAGCCTCCACTATGGGAGTTTTGCGCACAGAGCTGTCGGAGAGAAAAACAAAATGTACAACGGGTAATTTCGATCCCAGTATCCTGCTCAATCTTCCAAATTTTACCACCACAGGATTGCCATGTTCAAGGGCTTTCCTCTCGTACCAAACTTAAAGCTCTGACGATTTTTAAGGCGGGGCCAGATGCGACGGCGCGAGCAGGCACCCATTAGAAATTGACGTACACTGTGCGTGTATACAGCGTATACAAAGACACGGCGGAGTCAGGGTTCCAACCATCCGAAAGGTGGCTCATTGAAAAAATAGGCCGGACAATTAAAAACTTTCAGCTACGCTCTGGAATAACTCTGGAACCAAAAATGCTAGGGAGATGCAGTTTGTACCTTAGTCATGCTGGCATATTCCTGCGTCCATTTTGTAAAGGTTTAGGGCGACTTGCACACTTCTTGATAGGAAAAAGCTCAAGTAGGCGGGGTTGCTCAGAAACGATTTCAACAGCCTCCACTATGGGAGTTTTGCGCACAGAGCTGTCGGAGAGAAAAACAAAATATACAACGGGTAATTTCGATCCCAGTATCCTGCTCAATCTTCAACATTTTACCACCACAGGATTGCCATGTTCAAGAGCTTTCCTCTCGTACCAAACTTAAAGCTCTGACGATTTTTAAGGCGGGGCCAGGTGCGACGGCGCAAGCAGGCACCCAATTAGAAATTGACGTACACTGTGCGTGTATACAGCGTATACAAAGACACGGCGCAGTCAGGGTTCCAACCAATAATGAGAGGGTCATTGAAAAAAATAGTTCGGACAATTTAAAACTTTCAGCTACGCTCTGGAATAACTCTGGAACCAAAAATGCTAGGGAGATGCAGTTTGTACCTTAGTCATGCTGGCATATTCCTGCGTCCATTTTTGAGAGGTTTAGGGCGACTTGCACACTTCTTGATAGGAAAAAGCTGAAGTAGGCGGGGTTGCTCAGAAACGATTTCAACAGCCTCCACTATGGGAGTTTTGCGCACAGAGCTGTCGGAGAGAAAAACAAAATGTACAACGGGTAATTTCGATCCCAGTATCCTGCTCAATCTTCAGAATTTTACCACCACAGGATTGCCATGTTCAAGGGCTTTCCTCTCGTACCAAACTTAAAGCTCTGACGATTTTTAAGGCGGGGCCAGATGCGACGGCGCGAGCAGGCACCCATTAGAAATTGACGTACACTGTGCGTGTATACAGCGTATACAAAGACACGGCGCAGTCAGGGTTCCAACCAACAATAAGGGGGTCATTGAAAAAATAGGCCGGACATTTAAAAACTTTCAGCTAAGCTCTGGAATAACTCTAGAACCAAAAATGCTCGGGAAATGCAGTTTGTACCTTAGTCATGCTGGCATATTCCTGCGTCCATTTTTTAAAGGTTTAGGGCGAATTGCACACTTCTTGATAGGAAAAAGCTCAAGTAGGCGGGGTTGCTCAGAAACGATTTCTACAGCCTCCACTATGGGAGTTTTGCGCACAGAGCTGTCGGAGAGAAAAACAAAATGTACAACGGGTAATTTCGATCCCAGTATCCTGCTCAATCTTCCAAATTTTACCACCACAGGATTGCCATGTTCAAGGGCTTTCCTCTCGTACCAAACTTAAAGCTCTGACGATTTTTAAGGCGGGGCCAGATGCGACGGCGCGAGCAGGCACCCATTAGAAATTGACGTACACTGTGCGTGTATACAGCGTATACAAAGACACGGCGGAGTCAGGGTTCCAACCATCCGAAAGGTGGCTCATTGAAAAAATAGGCCGGACAATTAAAAACTTTCAGCTACGCTCTGGAATAACTCTGGAACCAAAAAAGCTAGGGAGATGCAGTTTGTACCTTAGTCATGCTGGCATATTCCTGCGTCCATTTTGTAAAGGTTTAGGGCGACTTGCACACTTCTTGATAGGAAAAAGCTCAAGTAGGCGGGGTTGCTCAGAAACGATTTCAACAGCCTCCACTATGGGAGTTTTGCGCACAGAGCTGTCGGAGAGAAAAACAAAATATACAACGGGTAATTTCGATCCCAGTATCCTGCTCAATCTTCAACATTTTACCACCACAGGATTGCCATGTTCAAGAGCTTTCCTCTCGTACCAAACTTAAAGCTCTGACGATTTTTAAGGCGGGGCCAGGTGCGACGGCGCAAGCAGGCACCCAATTAGAAATTGACGTACACTGTGCGTGTATACAGCGTATACAAAGACACGGCGCAGTCAGGGTTCCAACCAATACTGAGAGGGTCATTGAAAAAAATAGTTCGGAAAATTTAAAACTTTCAGCTACGCTCTGGAATAACTCTGGAACCAAAAATGCTAGGGAGATGCAGTTTGTACCTTAGTCATGCTGGCATATTCCTGCGTCCATTTTTGAGAGGTTTAGGGCGACTTGCACACTTCTTGATAGGAAAAAGCTCAAGTAGGCGGGGTTGCTCACAAACGATTTCAACAGCCTCCACTATGGGAGTTTTGCGCACAGAGCTGTCGGAGAGAAAAACAAAATGTACAACGGGTAATTTCGATCCCAGTATCCTGCTCAATCTTCCAAATTTTACCACCACAGGATTGCCATGTTCAAGGGCTTTCCTCTAGTACCAAACTTAAAGCTCTGACGATTTTTAAGGCGGGGCCAGATGCGACGGCGCGAGCAGGCACCCATTAGAAATTGACGTACACTGTGCGTGTATACAGCGTATACAAAGACACGGCGCAGTCAGGGTTCCAACCAACAATAAGGGGTTTTTGAAAAAATAGGCCGGACAATTAAAAACTTTCAGCTACGCTCTGGAATAACTCTGGAACCAAAAATGCTAGGGAGATTGCAGTTTGTACCTTAGTCATGCTGGCATATTTCTGCGTCCATTTTTTAAAGGTTCAGGGGGACTTGCACACTTCTTGATAGGAAAAAGCTCAAGTAGGCGGGGTTGCTCAGAAACGATTTCAACAGCCTCCACTATGGGAGTTTTGCGCACAGAGCTGTCGGAGAGAAAAACAAAATGTACAACGGGTAATTTCGATCCCAGTATCCTGCTCAATCTTCAGAATTTTACCACCACAGGATTGCCATGTTCAAGGGCTTTCCTCTCGTACCAAACTTAAAGCTCTGACGATTTTTAAGGCGGGGCCAGATGCGACGGCGCGAGCAGGCACCCATTAGAAATTGACGTACACTGTGCGTGTATACAGCGTATACAAAGACACGGCGCAGTCAGGGTTCCAACCAACAATAAGGGGGTCATTGAAAAAATAGGCCGGACATTTAAAAACTTTCAGCTACGCTCTGGAATAACTCTAGAACCAAAAATGCTCGGGAAATGCAGTTTGTACCTTAGTCATGCTGGCATATTCCTGCGTCCATTTTTTAAAGGTTTAGGGCGAATTGCACACTTCTTGATAGGAAAAAGCTCAAGTAGGCGGGGTTGCTCAGAAACGATTTCTACAGCCTCCACTATGGGAGTTTTGCGCACAGAGCTGTCGGAGAGAAAAACAAAATGTACAACGGGTAATTTCGATCCCAGTATCCTGCTCAATCTTCCAAATTTTACCACCACAGGATTGCCATGTTCAAGGGCTTTCCTCTCGTACCAAACTTAAAGCTCTGACGATTTTTAAGGCGGGGCCAGATGCGACGGCGCGAGCAGGCACCCATTAGAAATTGACGTACACTGTGCGTGTATACAGCGTATACAAAGACACGGCGGAGTCAGGGTTCCAACCATCCGAAAGGTGGCTCATTGAAAAAATAGGCCGGACAATTAAAAACTTTCAGCTACGCTCTGGAATAACTCTGGAACCAAAAATGCTAGGGAGATGCAGTTTGTACCTTAGTCATGCTGGCATATTCCTGCGTCCATTTTGTAAAGGTTTAGGGCGACTTGCACACTTCTTGATAGGAAAAAGCTCAAGTAGGCGGGGTTGCTCAGAAACGATTTCAACAGCCTCCACTATGGGAGTTTTGCGCACAGAGCTGTCGGAGAGAAAAACAAAATATACAACGGGTAATTTCGATCCCAGTATCCTGCTCAATCTTCAACATTTTACCACCACAGGATTGCCATGTTCAAGAGCTTTCCTCTCGTACCAAACTTAAAGCTCTGACGATTTTTAAGGCGAGGCCAGGTGCGACGGCGCAAGCAGGCACCCAATTAGAAATTGACGTACACTGTGCGTGTATACAGCGTATACAAAGACACGGCGCAGTCAGGGTTCCAACCAATAATGAGAGGGTCATTGAAAAAAATAGTTCGGACAATTTAAAACTTTCAGCTACGCTCTGGAATAACTCTGGAACCAAAAATGCTAGGGAGATGCAGTTTGTACCTTAGTCATGCTGGCATATTCCTGCGTCCATTTTTGAGAGGTTTAGGGCGACTTGCACACTTCTTGATAGGAAAAAGCTCAAGTAGGCGGGGTTGCTCAGAAACGATTTCAACAGCCTCCACTATGGGAGTTTTGCGCACAGAGCTGTCGGAGAGAAAAACAAAATGTACAACGGGTAATTTCGATCCCAGTATCCTGCTCAATCTTCAAAATTTTACCACCACAAGATTGCCATGTTCAAGGGCTTTCCTCTCGTACCAAACTTAAAGCTCTGACGATTTTTAAGGCGTGGCCAGATGCGACGGCGCGAGCAGGCACCCATTAGAAATTGACGTACACTGTGCGTGTATACAGCGTATACAAAAACTCGGCGCAGTCAGGGTTCCAACCAACAATAAGGGGTTTTTGAAAAAATAGGCCGGACAATTAAAAACTTTCAGCTACGCTCTGGAATAACTCTGGAACCAAAAATGCTAGGGAAATGCAGTTTGTACCTTAGTCATGCTGGCATATTTCTGCGTCCATTTTTTAAAGGTTCAGGGGGACTTGCACACTTCTTGATAGGAAAAAGCTCAAGTATGCGGGGTTGCTCAGAAACGATTTCAACAGCCTCCACTATGGGAGTTTTGCGCACAGAGCTGTCGGAGAGAAAAACAAAATGTACAACGGGTAATTTCGATCCCAGTATCCTGCTCAATCTTCACAATTTTACCACCACAGGATTGCCATGTTCAAGGGCTTTCCTCTCGTACCAAACTTAAAGCTCTGACGATTTTTAAGGCGGGGCCAGATGCGACGGCGCGAGCAGGCACCCATTAGAAATTGACGTACACTGTGCGTGTATACAGCGTATACAAAGACACGGCGCAGTCAGGGTTCCAACCAACAATAAGGGGGTCATTGAACAAATAGGCCGGACATTTAAAAACTTTCAGCTACGCTCTGGAATAACTCTAGAACCAAAAATGCTCGGGAAATGCAGTTTGTACCTTAGTCATGCTGGCATATTCCTGCGTCCATTTTTTAAAGGTTTAGGGCGAATTGCACACTTCTTGATAGGAAAAAGCTCAAGTAGGCGGGGTTGCTCAGAAACGATTTCTACAGCCTCCACTATGGGAGTTTTGCGCACAGAGCTGTCGGAGAGAAAAACAAAATGTACAACGGGTAATTTCGATCCCAGTATCTTGCTCAATCTTCCAAATTTTACCACCACAGGATTGCCATGTTCAAGGGCTTTCCTCTCGTACCAAACTTAAAGCTCTGACGATTTTTAAGGCGGGGCCAGATGCGACGGCGCGAGCAGGCACCCATTAGAAATTGACTTACACTGTGCGTGTATACAGCGTATACAAAGACACGGCGGAGTCAGGGTTCCAACCATCCGAAAGGTGGCTCATTGAAAAAATAGGCCGGACAATTAAAAACTTTCAGCTACGCTCTGGAATAACTCTGGAACCAAAAATGCTAGGGAGATGCAGTTTGTACCTTAGTCATGCTGGCATATTCCTGCGTCCATTTTGTAAAGGTTTAGGGCGACTTGCACACTTCTTGATAGGAAAAAGCTCAAGTAGGCGGGGTTGCTCAGAAACGATTTCAACAGCCTCCACTATGGGAGTTTTGCGCACAGAGCTGTCGGAGAGAAAAACAAAATATACAACGGGTAATTTCGATCCCAGTATCCTGCTCAATCTTCAACATTTTACCACCACAGGATTGCCATGTTCAAGAGCTTTCCTCTCGTACCAAACTTAAAGCTCTGACGATTTTTAAGGCGGGGCCAGGTGCGACGGCGCAAGCAGGCACCCAATTAGAAATTGACGTACACTGTGCGTGTATACAGCGTATACAAAGACACGGCGCAGTCAGGGTTCCAACCAATACTGAGAGGGTCATTGAAAAAAATAGTTCGGAAAATTTAAAACTTTCAGCTACGCTCTGGAATAACTCTGGAACCAAAAATGCTAGGGAGATGCAGTTTGTACCTTAGTCATGCTGGCATATTCCTGCGTCCATTTTTGAGAGGTTTAGGGCGAGTTGCACACTTCTTGATAGGAAAAAGCTCAAGTAGGCGGGGTTGCTCACAAACGATTTCAACAGCCTCCACTATGGGAGTTTTGCGCACAGAGCTGTCGGAGAGAAAAACAAAATGTACAACGGGTAATTTCGATCTTAGTATCCTGCTCAATCTTCCAAATTTTACCACCACAGGATTGCCATGTTCAAGGGCTTTCCTCTAGTACCAAACTTAAAGCTCTGACGATTTTTAAGGCGGGGCCAGATGCGACGGCGCGAGCAGGCACCCATTAGAAATTGACGTACACTGTGCGTGTATACAGCGTATACAAAGACACGGCGCAGTCAGGGTTCCAACCAACAATAAGGGGTTTTTGAAAAAATAGGCCGGACAATTAAAAACTTTCAGCTACGCTCTGGAATAACTCTGGAACCAAAAATGCTAGGGAAATGCAGTTTGTACCTTAGTCATGCTGGCATATTTCTGCGTCCATTTTTTAAAGGTTCAGGGGGACTTGCACACTTCTTGATAGGAAAAAGCTCAAGTATGCGGGGTTGCTCAGAAACGATTTCAACAGCCTCCACTATGGGAGTTTTGCGCACAGAGCTGTCGGAGAGAAAAACAAAATGTACAACGGGTAATTTCGATCCCAGTATCCTACTCAATCTTCAGAATTTTACCACCACAGGATTGCCATGTTCAAGGGCTTTCCTCTCGTACCAAACTTAAAGCTCTGACGATTTTTAAGGCGGGGCCAGATGCGACGGCGCGAGCAGGCACCCATTAGAAATTGACGTACACTGTGCGTGTATACAGCGTATACAAAGACACGGCGCAGTCAGGGTTCCAACCAACAATAAGGGGGTCATTGAAAAAATAGGCCGGACATTTAAAAACTTTCAGCTACGCTCTGGAATAACTCTAGAACCAAAAATGCTCGGGAAATGCAGTTTGTACTTAGTCATGCTGGCATATTCCTGCGTCCATTTTTTAAAGGTTTAGGGCGACTTGCACACTTCTTAATAGGAAAAAGCTCAAGTAGGCGGGGTTGCTCAGAAACGATTTCAACAGCCTCCACTATGGGAGTTTTGCGCACAGAGCTGTCGGAGAGAAAAACAAAATGTACAACGGGTAATTTCGATCCCAGTATCCTGCTCAATCTTCAAAATTTTACCACCACAGGATTGCCATGTTCAAGGGCTTTCCTCTCGTACCAAACTTAAAGCTCTGACGATTTTTAAGGCGGGGCCAGATGCGACGGCGCGAGCAGGCACCCATTAGAAATTGACGTACACTGTGCGTGTATACAGCGTATACAAAGACACGGCGCAGTCAGGGTTCCAACCATCCGAAAGGTGGCTCATTGAAAAAATAGGCCGGACAATTAAAAACTTTCAGCTACGCTCTGGAATAACTCTGGAACCAAAAATGCTAGGGAGATGCAGTTTGTACCTTAGTCATGCTGGCATATTCCTGCGTCCATTTTGTAAAGGTTTAGGGCGACTTGCACACTTCTTGATAGGAAAAAGCTCAAGTAGGCGGGGTTGCTCAGAAACGATTTCAACAGCCTCCACTACGGGAGTTTTGCGCACAGAGCTGTCGGAGAGAAAAACAAAATATACAACGGGTAATTTCGATCCCAGTATCCTGCTCAATCTTCAACATTTTACCACCACAGGATTGCCATGTTCAAGAGCTTTCCTCTCGTACCAAACTTAAAGCTCTGACGATTTTTAAGGCGGGGCCAGGTGCGACGGCGCAAGCAGGCACCCAATTAGAAATTGACGTACACTGTGCGTGTATACAGCGTATACAAAGACACGGCGCAGTCAGGGTTCCAACCAATACTGAGAGGGTCATTGAAAAAAATAGTTCGGACAATTTAAAACTTTCAGCTACGCTCTGGAATAACTCTGGAACCAAAAATGCTAGGGAGATGCAGTTTGTACCTTAGTCATGCTGGCATATTCCTGCGTCCATTTTTGAGAGGTTTAGGGCGACTTGCACACTTCTTGATAGGAAAAAGCTCAAGTAGGCGGGGTTGCTCACAAACGATTTCAACAGCCTCCACTATGGGAGTTTTGCGCACAGAGCTGTCGCAGAGAAAAACAAAATGTACAACGGGTAATTTCGATCCCAGTATCCTGCTCAATCTTCCAAATTTTACCACCACAGGATTGCCATGTTCAAGGGCTTTCCTCTAGTACCAAACTTAAAGCTCTGACGATTTTTAAGGCGGGGCCAGATGCGACGGCGCGAGCAGGCACCCATTAAAAATTGACGTACACTGTGCGTGTATACAGCGTATACAAAGACACGGCGCAGTCAGGGTTCCAACCAACAATAAGGGGTTTTTGAAAAAATAGGCCGGACAATTAAAAACTTTCAGCAACGCTCTGGAATAACTCTGGAACCAAAAATGCTCGGGAAATGCAGTTTGTACCTTAGTCATGCTGGCATATTTCTGCGTCCATTTTTTAAAGGTTCAGGGGGACTTGCACACTTCTTGATAGGAAAAAGCTCAAGTATGCGGGGTTGCTCAGAAACGATTTCAACAGCCTCCACTATGGGAGTTTTGCGCACAGAGCTGTCGGAGAGAAAAACAAAATGTACAACGGGTAATTTCGATCCCAGTATCCTGCTCAATCTTCAGAATTTTACCACCACAGGATTGCCATGTTCAAGGGCTTTCCTCTCGTACCAAACTTAAAGCTCTGACGATTTTTAAGGCGGGGCCAGATGCGACGGCGCGAGCAGGCACCCATTAGAAATTGACGTACACTGTGCGTGTATACAGCGTATACAAAGACACGGCGCAGTCAGGGTTCCAACCAACAATAAGGGGGTCATTGAAAAAATAGGCCGGACATTTAAAAACTTTCAGCTACGCTCTGGAATAACTCTAGAACCAAAAATGCTCGGGAAATGCAGTTTGTACTTAGTCATGCTGGCATATTCCTGCGTCCATTTTTTAAAGGTTTAGGGCGACTTGCACACTTCTTAATAGGAAAAAGCTCAAGTAGGCGGGGTTGCTCAGAAACGATTTCAACAGCCTCCACTATGGGAGTTTTGCGCACAGAGCTGTCGGAGAGAAAAACAAAATGTACAACGGGTAATTTCGATCCCAGAATCCTGCTCAATCTTCAAAATTTTACCACCACAGGATTGCCATGTTCAAGGGCTTTCCTCTCGTACCAAACTTAAAGCTCTGACGATTTTTAAGGCGGGGCCAGATGCGACGGCGCGAGCAGGCACCCATTAGAAATTGACGTACACTGTGCGTGTATACAGCGTATACAAAGACACGGCGCAGTCAGGGTTCCAACCATCCGAAAGGTGGCTCATTGAAAAAATAGGCCGGACAATTAAAAACTTTCAGCTACGCTCTGGAATAACTCTGGAACCAAAAATGCTAGGGAGATGCAGTTTGTACCTTAGTCATGCTGGCATATTCCTGCGTCCATTTTGTAAAGGTTTAGGGCGACTTGCACACTTCTTGATAGGAAAAAGCTCAAGTAGGCGGGGTTGCTCAGAAACGATTTCAACAGCCTCCACTATGGGAGTTTTGCGCACAGAGCTGTCGGAGAGAAAAACAAAATATACAACGGGTAATTTCGATCCCAGTATCCTGCTCAATCTTCAACATTTTACCACCACAGGATTGCCATGTTCAAGAGCTTTCCTCTCGTACCAAACTTAAAGCTCTGACGATTTTTAAGGCGGGGCCAGGTGCGACGGCGCAAGCAGGCACCCAATTAGAAATTGACGTACACTGTGCGTGTATACAGCGTATACAAAGACACGGCGCAGTCAGGGTTCCAACCAATACTGAGAGGGTCATTGAAAAAAATAGTTCGGACAATTTAAAACTTTCAGCTACGCTCTGGAATAACTCTGGAACCAAAAATGCTAGGGAGATGCAGTTTGTACCTTAGTCATGCTGGCATATTCCTGCGTCCATTTTTGAGAGGTTTAGGGCGACTTGCACACTTCTTGATAGGAAAAAGCTCAAGTAGGCGGGGTTGCTCAGAAACGATTTCAACAGCCTCCACTATGGGAGTTTTGCGCACAGAGCTGTCGGAGAGAAAAACAAAATGTACAACGGGTAATTTCGATCCCAGTATCCTGCTCAATCTTCCAAATTTTACCACCACAGGATTGCCATGTTCAAGGGCTTTCCTCTAGTACCAAACTTAAAGCTCTGACGATTTTTAAGGCGGGGCCAGATGCGACGGCGCGAGCAGGCACCCATTAGAAATTGACGTACACTGTGCGTGTATACAGCGTATACAAAGACACGGCGCAGTCAGGGTTCCAACCAACAATAAGGGGGTCATTGAAACAATAGGCCGGACAATTAAAAACTTTCAGCTACGCTCTGGAATAACTCTGGAACCAAAAATGCTAGGGAGATGCAGTTTGTACCTTTGTCATGCTGGCATATTCCTGCGTCCATTTTTTAAAGGTTTAGGGCGAATTGCACACTTCTTGATAGGAAAAAGCTCAAGTAGGCGGGGTTGCTCAGAAACGATTTCAACAGCCTCCACTATGGGAGTTTTGCGCACAGAGCTGTCGGAGAGAAAAACAAAATGTACAACGGGTAATTTCGATCCCAGTATCCTGCTCAATCTTCAAAATTTTACCACCACAGGATTGCCATGTTCAAGGGCTTTCCTCTCGTACCAAACTTAAAGCTCTGACGATTTTTAAGGCGTGGCCAGATGCGACGGCGCGAGCAGGCACCCATTAGAAATTGACGTACACTGTGCGTGTATACAGCGTATACAAAAACTCGGCGCAGTCAGGGTTCCAACCAACAATAAGGGGGTCATTGGAAAAATAGGCCGGACAATTAAAAACTTTCAGCTACGCTCTGGAATAACTCTGGAACCAAAAATGCTCGGGAAATGCAGTTTGTACTTAGTCAAGCTGGCATATTCCTGCGTCCATTTTTTAAAGGTTTAGGGCGACTTGCACACTTCTTGATAGGAAAAAGCTCAAGTAGGCGGGGTTGCTCAGAAACGATTTCAACAGCCTCCACTATGGGAGTTTTGCGCACAGAGCTGTCGGAGAGAAAAACAAAATGTACAACGGGTAATTTCGATTCCAGTATCCTGCTCAATCTTCAAAATTTTACCACCACAGGATTGCCATGTTCAAGGGCTTTCCTCTCGTACCAAACTTAAAGCTCTGACGATTTTTAAGGCGGGGCCAGATGCGACGGCGCGAGCAGGCACCCATTAGAAATTGACGTACACTGTGCGTGTATACAGCGTATACAAAGACACGGCGCAGTCAGGGTTCCAACCATCCGAAAGGTGGCTCATTGAAAAAATAGGCCGGACAATTAAAAACTTTCAGCTACGCTCTGGAATAACTCTGGAACCAAAAATGCTAGGGAGATGCAGTTTGTACCTTAGTCATGCTGGCATATTCCTGCGTCCATTTTGTAAAGGTTTAGGGCGACTTGCACACTTCTTGATAGGAAAAAGCTCAAGTAGGCGGGGTTGCTCAGAAACGATTTCAACAGCCTCCACTATGGGAGTTTTGCGCACAGAGCTGTCGGAGAGAAAAACAAAATGTACAACGGGTAATTTCGATCCCAGTATCCTGCTCAATCTTCAGAATTTTACCACCACAGGATTGCCATGTTCAAGGGCTTTCCTCTCGTACCAAACTTAAAGCTCTGACGATTTTTAAGGCGGGGCCAGATGCGACGGCGCGAGCAGGCACCCATTAGAAATTGACGTACACTGTGCGTGTATACAGCGTATACAAAGACACGGCGCAGTCAGGGTTCCAACCAACAATAAGGGGGTCATTGGAAAAATAGGCCGGACAATTAAAAACTTTCAGCTACGCTCTGGAATAACTCTGGAACCAAAAATGCTCGGGAAATGCAGTTTGTACTTAGTCAAGCTGGCATATTCCTGCGTCCATTTTTTAAAGGTTTAGGGCGACTTGCACACTTCTTGATAGGAAAAAGCTCAAGTAGGCGGGGTTGCTCAGAAACGATTTCAACAGCCTCCACTATGGGAGTTTTGCGCACAGAGCTGTCGGAGAGAAAAACAAAATGTAAAACGGGTAATTTCGATTCCAGTATCCTGCTCAATCTTCAAAATTTTACCACCACAGGATTGCCATGTTCAAGGGCTTTCCTCTCGTACCAAACTTAAAGCTCTGACGATTTTTAAGGCGGGGCCAGATGCGACGGCGCGAGCAGGCACCCATTAGAAATTGACGTACACTGTGCGTGTATACAGCGTATACAAAGACACGGCGCAGTCAGGGTTCCAACCAACAATAAGGGGGTCATTGGAAAAATAGGCCGGACAATTAAAAACTTTCAGCTACGCTCTGGAATAACTCTGGAACCAAAAATGCTAGGGAGATGCAGTTTGTACCTTAGTCATGCTGGCATATTCCTGCGTCCATTTTGTAAAGGTTTAGGGCGACTTGCACACTTCTTGATAGGAAAAAGCTCAAGTAGGCGGGGTTGCTCAGAAACGATTTCAACAGCCTCCACTATGGGAGTTTTGCGCACAGAGCTGTCGGAGAGAAAAACAAAATGTACAACGGGTAATTTCGATCCCAGTATCCTGCTCAATCTTCAGAATTTTACCACCACAGGATTGCCATGTTCAAGGGCTTTCCTCTCGTACCAAACTTAAAGCTCTGACGATTTTTAAGGCGTGGCCAGATGCGACGGCGCGAGCAGGCACCCATTAGAAATTGACGTACACTGTGCGTGTATACAGCGTATACAAAAACTCGGCGCAGTCAGGGTTCCAACCAACAATAAGGGGGTCATTGGAAAAATAGGCCGGACAATTAAAAACTTTCAGCTACGCTCTGGAATAACTCTGGAACCAAAAATGCTCGGGAAATGCAGTTTGTACTTAGTCAAGCTGGCATATTCCTGCGTCCATTTTTTAAAGGTTTAGGGCGACTTGCACACTTCTTGATAGGAAAAAGCTCAAGTAGGCGGGGTTGCTCAGAAACGATTTCAACAGCCTCCACTATGGGAGTTTTGCGCACAGAGCTGTCGGAGAGAAAAACAAAATGTACAACGGGTAATTTCGATTCCAGTATCCTGCTCAATCTTCAAAATTTTACCACCACAGGATTGCCATGTTCAAGGGCTTTCCTCTCGTACCAAACTTAAAGCTCTGACGATTTTTAAGGCGGGGCCAGATGCGACGGCGCGAGCAGGCACCCATTAGAAATTGACGTACACTGTGCGTGTATACAGCGTATACAAAGACACGGCGCAGTCAGGGTTCCAACCATCCGAAAGGTGGCTCATTGAAAAAATAGGCCGGACAATTAAAAACTTTCAGCTACGCTCTGGAATAACTCTGGAACCAAAAATGCTAGGGAGATGCAGTTTGTACCTTAGTCATGCTGGCATATTCCTGCGTCCATTTTGTAAAGGTTTAGGGCGACTTGCACACTTCTTGATAGGAAAAAGCTCAAGTAGGCAGGTTGCTCAGAAACGATTTCAACAGCCTCCACTATGGGAGTTTTGCGCACAGAGCTGTCGGAGAGAAAAACAAAATATACAACGGGTAATTTCGATCCCAGTATCATGCTCAATCTTCAACATTTTACCACCACAGGATTGCCATGTTCAAGAGCTTTCCTCTCGTACCAAACTTAAAGCTCTGACGATTTTTAAGGCGGGGCCAGGTGCGACGGCGCAAGCAGGCACCCATTAGAAATTGACGTACACTGTGCGTGTATACAGCGTATACAAAGACACGGCGCAGTCAGGGTTCCAACCAACAATAAGGGGGTCATTGAAAAAATAGGCCGGACAATTAAAAACTTTCAGCTATGCTCTGGAATAACTCTGGAACCAAAAATGCTAGGGAGATGCAGTTTGTACCTTAGACATGCTGGCATATTCCTGCGTCCATTTTTGAAAGGTTGAGGGCGACTTGCACACTTCTTGATAGAAAAAAGCTCAAGTAGGCGGGGTTGCTCAGAAACGATTTCAACAGCCTCCACTATGGGAGTTTTGCGCACAGAGCTGTCGGAGAGAAAAACAAAATGTACAACGGGTAATTTCGATCCCAGTATCCTGCTCAATCTTCAAAATTTTACCACCACAGGATTGCCATGTTCAAGGGCTTTCCTCTCGTACCAAACTTAAAGCTCTGACGATTTTTAAAGCGGGGCCAGATGCGACGGCGCGAGCAGGCACCCATTAGAAATTGACGTACACTGTGCGTGTATACAGCGTATACAAAGACACGGCGCAGTCAGGGTTCCAACCAACAATAAGGGGGTCATTGAAAAATTAGGCCGGACAATTAAAAACTTTCAGCTATGCTCTGGAATAACTCTGGAACCCAAAATGCTAGGGAGATGCAGTTTGTACCTTAGTCATGCTGGCATATTCCTGCGTCCATTTTTGAGAGGTTTAGGGCGACTTGCACACTTCTTGATAGGAAAAAGCTCAAGTAGGCGGGGTTGCTCAGAAACGATTTCAACAGCCTCCACTAAGGGAGTTTTGCGCACAGAGCTGTCGGAGAGAAAAACAAAATGTACAACGGGTAATTTCGATCCCAGTATCCTGCTCAATCTTCAAAGTTTTACCACCATAGGATTGCCATGTTCAAGGGCTTTCCTCTCGTACCAAACTTAAAGCTCTGACGATTTTTAAGGCGGGGCCAGATGCGACGGCGCGAGCAGGCACCCATTAGAAATTGACGTACACTGTGCGTGTATACAGCGTATACAAAGACACGGCGCAGTCAGGGTTCCAACCATCCGAAAGGTGGCTCATTGAAAAAATAGGCCGGACAATTAAAAACTTTCAGCTACGCTCTGGAATAACTCTGGAACCAAAAATGCTAGGGAGATGCAGTTTGTACCTTAGTCATGCTGGCATATTCCTGCGTCCATTTTGTAAAGGTTTAGGGCGACTTGCACACTTCTTGATAGGAAAAAGCTCAAGTAGGCAGGTTGCTCAGAAACGATTTCAACAGCCTCCACTATGGGAGTTTTGCGCACAGAGCTGTCGGAGAGAAAAACAAAATATACAACGGGTAATTTCGATCCCAGTATCATGCTCAATCTTCAACATTTTACCACCACAGGATTGCCATGTTCAAGAGCTTTCCTCTCGTACCAAACTTAAAGCTCTGACGATTTTTAAGGCGGGGCCAGGTGCGACGGCGCAAGCAGGCACCCATTAGAAATTGACGTACACTGTGCGTGTATACAGCGTATACAAAGACACGGCGCAGTCAGGGTTCCAACCAACAATAAGGGGGTCATTGAAAAAATAGGCCGGACAATTAAAACCTTTCAGCTATGCTCTGGAATAACTCTGGAACCAAAAATGCTAGGGAGATGCAGTTTGTACCTTAGATATGCTGGCATATTCCTGCGTCCATTTTTGAAAGGTTGAGGGCGACTTGCACACTTCTTGATAGAAAAAAGCTCAAGTAGGCGGGGTTGCTCAGAAACGATTTCAACAGCCTCCACTATGGGAGTTTTGCGCACAGAGCTGTCGGAGAGAAAAACAAAATGTACAACGGGTAATTTCGATCCCAGTATCCTGCTCAATCTTCAAAATTTTACCACCACAGGATTGCCATGTTCAAGGGCTTTCCTCTCGTACCAAACTTAAAGCTCTGACGATTTTTAAAGCGGGGCCAGATGCGACGGCGCGAGCAGGCACCCATTAGAAATTGACGTACACTGTGCGTGTATACAGCGTATACAAAGACACGGCGCAGTCAGGGTTCCAACCAACAATAAGGGGGTCATTGAAAAATTAGGCCGGACAATTAAAAACTTTCAGCTATGCTCTGGAATAACTCTGGAACCAAAAATGCTAGGGAGATGCAGTTTGTACCTTAGTCATGCTGGCATATTCCTGCGTCCATTTTTGAGAGGTTTAGGGCGACTTGCACACTTCTTGATAGGAAAAAGCTCAAGTAGGCGGGGTTGCTCAGAAACGATTTCAACAGCCTCCACTAAGGGAGTTTTGCGCACAGAGCTGTCGGAGAGAAAAACAAAATGTACAACGGGTAATTTCGATCCCAGTATCCTGCTCAATCTTCAAAGTTTTACCACCACAGGATTGCCATGTTCAAGGGCTTTCCTCTCGTACCAAACTTAAAGATCTGACGATTTTTAAGGCGGGGCCAGATGCGACGGCGCGAGCAGGCACCCATTAGAAATTGACGTACACTGTGCGTGTATACAGCGTATACAAAGACACGGCGCAGTCAGGGTTCCAACCAACAATAAGGGGGTCATTGAAAAAATAGGCCGGACAATTAAAAACTTTCAGCTACGCTCTGGAATAACTCTGGAACCAAAAATGCTAGGGAGATTCAGTTTGTACCTTAGTCATGCTGGCATATTTCTGCGTCCATTTTTTAAAGGTTCAGGGCGACTTGCACACTTCTTGATAGAAAAAAGCTCAAGTAAGCGGGGTTGCTCAGAAACGATTTCAACAGCTTCCACTATGGGAGCTTTGCGCACAGTCTGTCGGAGAGAAAAACAAAATGTACAACGGGTAATTTCAATCCCAGTATCCTGCTCAATCTTCAAAATTTTACCACCACAGGATTGCCATGTTCAAGGGCTTTCCTCTCGTACCAAACTTAAAGCTCTGACGATTTTTAAGGCGGGGCCAGATGCGACGGCGCGAGCAGGCACCCATTAGAAATTGACGTACACTGTGCGTGTATACAGCGTATACAAAGACACGGCGCAGTCAGGGTTCCAACCATCCGAAAGGTGGCTCATTGAAAAAATAGGCCGGACAATTAAAAACTTTCAGCTACGCTCTGGAATAACTCTGGAACCAAAAATGCTAGGGAGATGCAGTTTGTACCTTAGTCATGCTGGCATATTCCTGCGTCCATTTTGTAAAGGTTTAGGGCGACTTGCACACTTCTTGATAGGAAAAAGCTCAAGTAGGCAGGTTGCTCAGAAACGATTTCAACAGCCTCCACTATGGGAGTTTTGCGCACAGAGCTGTCGGAGAGAAAAACAAAATATACAACGGGTAATTTCGATCCCAGTATCATGCTCAATCTTCAACATTTTACCACCACAGGATTGCCATGTTCAAGAGCTTTCCTCTCGTACCAAACTTAAAGCTCTGACGATTTTTAAGGCGGGGCCAGGTGCGACGGCGCAAGCAGGCACCCATTAGAAATTGACGTACACTGTGCGTGTATACAGCGTATACAAAGACACGGCGCAGTCAGGGTTCCAACCAACAATAAGGGGGTCATTGAAAAAATAGGCCGGACAATTAAAAACTTTCAGCTATGCTCTGGAATAACTCTGGAACCAAAAATGCTAGGGAGATGCAGTTTGTACCTTAGACATGCTGGCATATTCCTGCGTCCATTTTTGAAAGGTTGAGGGCGACTTGCACACTTCTTGATAGAAAAAAGCTCAAGTAGGCGGGGTTGCTCAGAAACGATTTCAACAGCCTCCACTATGGGAGTTTTGCGCACAGAGCTGTCGGAGAGAAAAACAAAATGTACAACGGGTAATTTCGATCCCAGTATCCTGCTCAATCTTCAAAATTTTACCACCACAGGATTGCCATGTTCAAGGGCTTTCCTCTCGTACCAAACTTAAAGCTCTGACGATTTTTAAAGCGGGGCCAGATGCGACGGCGCGAGCAGGCACCCATTAGAAATTGACGTACACTGTGCGTGTATACAGCGTATACAAAGACACGGCGCAGTCAGGGTTCCAACCAACAATAAGGGGGTCATTGAAAAATTAGGCCGGACAATTAAAAACTTTCAGCTATGCTCTGGAATAACTCTGGAACCCAAAATGCTAGGGAGATGCAGTTTGTACCTTAGTCATGCTGGCATATTCCTGCGTCCATTTTTGAGAGGTTTAGGGCGACTTGCACACTTCTTGATAGGAAAAAGCTCAAGTAGGCGGGGTTGCTCAGAAACGATTTCAACAGCCTCCACTAAGGGAGTTTTGCGCACAGAGCTGTCGGAGAGAAAAACAAAATGTACAACGGGTAATTTCGATCCCAGTATCCTGCTCAATCTTCAAAGTTTTACCACCATAGAATTGCCATGTTCAAGGGCTTTCCTCTCGTACCAAACTTAAAGCTCTGACGATTTTTAAAGCGGGGCCAGATGCGACGGCGCGAGCAGGCACCCATTAGAAATTGACGTACACTGTGCGTGTATACAGCGTATACAAAGACACGGCGCAGTCAGGGTTCCAACCATCCGAAAGGTGGCTCATTGAAAAAATAGGCCGGACAATTAAAAACTTTCAGCTACGCTCTGGAATAACTCTGGAACCAAAAATGCTAGGGAGATGCAGTTTGTACCTTAGTCATGCTGGCATATTCCTGCGTCCATTTTGTAAAGGTTTAGGGCGACTTGCACACTTCTTGATAGGAAAAAGCTCAAGTAGGCAGGTTGCTCAGAAACGATTTCAACAGCCTCCACTATGGGAGTTTTGCGCACAGAGCTGTCGGAGAGAAAAACAAAATATACAACGGGTAATTTCGATCCCAGTATCATGCTCAATCTTCAACATTTTACCACCACAGGATTGCCATGTTCAAGAGCTTTCCTCTCGTACCAAACTTAAAGCTCTGACGATTTTTAAGGCGGGGCCAGGTGCGACGGCGCAAGCAGGCACCCATTAGAAATTGACGTACACTGTGCGTGTATACAGCGTATACAAAGACACGGCGCAGTCAGGGTTCCAACCAACAATAAGGGGGTCATTGAAAAAATAGGCCGGACAATTAAAAACTTTCAGCTATGCTCTGGAATAACTCTGGAACCAAAAATGCTAGGGAGATGCAGTTTGTACCTTAGATATGCTGGCATATTCCTGCGTCCATTTTTGAAAGGTTGAGGGCGACTTGCACACTTCTTGATAGAAAAAAGCTCAAGTAGGCGGGGTTGCTCAGAAACGATTTCAACAGCCTCCACTATGGGAGTTTTGCGCACAGAGCTGTCGGAGAGAAAAACAAAATGTACAACGGGTAATTTCGATCCCAGTATCCTGCTCAATCTTCAAAATTTTACCACCACAGGATTGCCATGTTCAAGGGCTTTCCTCTCGTACCAAACTTAAAGCTCTGACGATTTTTAAAGCGGGGCCAGATGCGACGGCGCGAGCAGGCACCCATTAGAAATTGACGTACACTGTGCGTGTATACAGCGTATACAAAGACACGGCGCAGTCAGGGTTCCAACCAACAATAAGGGGGTCATTGAAAAATTAGGCCGGACAATTAAAAACTTTCAGCTATGCTCTGGAATAACTCTGGAACCAAAAATGCTAGGGAGATGCAGTTTGTACCTTAGTCATGCTGGCATATTCCTGCGTCCATTTTTGAGAGGTTTAGGGCGACTTGCACACTTCTTGATAGGAAAAAGCTCAAGTAGGCGGGGTTGCTCAGAAACGATTTCAACAGCCTCCACTAAGGGAGTTTTGCGCACAGAGCTGTCGGAGAGAAAAACAAAATGTACAACGGGTAATTTCGATCCCAGTATCCTGCTCAATCTTCAAAGTTTTACCACCACAGGATTGCCATGTTCAAGGGCTTTCCTCTCGTACCAAACTTAAAGATCTGACGATTTTTAAGGCGGGGCCAGATGCGACGGCGCGAGCAGGCACCCATTAGAAATTGACGTACACTGTGCGTGTATACAGCGTATACAAAGACACGGCGCAGTCAGGGTTCCAACCAACAATAAGGGGGTCATTGAAAAAATAGGCCGGACAATTAAAAACTTTCAGCTACGCTCTGGAATAACTCTGGAACCAAAAATGCTAGGGAGATTCAGTTTGTACCTTAGTCATGCTGGCATATTTCTGCGTCCATTTTTTAAAGGTTCAGGGCGACTTGCACACTTCTTGATAGAAAAAAGCTCAAGTAAGCGGGGTTGCTCAGAAACGATTTCAACAGCTTCCACTATGGGAGCTTTGCGCACAGTCTGTCGGAGAGAAAAACAAAATGTACAACGGGTAATTTCAATCCCAGTATCCTGCTCAATCTTCAAAATTTTACCACCACAGGATTGCCATGTTCAAGGGCTTTCCTCTCGTACCAAACTTAAAGCTCTGACGATTTTTAAGGCGGGGCCAGATGCGACGGCGCGAGCAGGCACCCATTAGAAATTGACGTACACTGTGCGTGTATACAGCGTATACAAAGACACGGCGCAGTCAGGGTTCCAACCAACAATAAGGGGGTCATTGAAAAAATAGGCCGGACAATTAAAAACTTTCAGCTACGCTCTGGAACAAACTCTGGAACCAAAAATGCTAGGGAGATGCAGTTTGTACCTTAGTCATGCTGGCATATTCCTGCGTCCATTTTTTAAAGGTTTAGGGCGACTTGCACACTTCTTGGTAGGAAAAAGCTCAAGTAGGCGGGGTTGCTCAGAAACGATTTCAACAGCCTCCACTACGGGAGTTTTGCGCACAGAGCTGTCGGAGGGGAAAACAAAATGTACAACGGGTAATTTCGATTCCAGTATCCTGCTCAATATTCAATATTTTACCACCACAGGATTGCCATGTCCAAGGGCTTTCCTCTCGTACCAAACTTAAAGCTCTGACGATTTTTAAGGCATGGCCAGATGCGACGGCGCGAGCAGGCACCCATTAGAAATTGACGTCTACTGTGCGTGTATACAGCGTATACAAAGACACGGCGCAGTCAGGGTTCCAACCAACAATAAGGGGGTCATTGAAAAAATAGGCCAGACATTTAAAAACTTTCAGCTACGCTCTGGAATAACTCTGGAACCAGAAATGCTAGGGAGATGCAGTTTGTACCTTAGTCATGCTGGCATATTACTGCGTCCATTTTTTAAAGGTTTAGGGCGACTTGCACACTTCTTGATAGGAAAAAGCTCAAGTAGGCGGGGTTGCTCAGAAACGATTTCAACAGCCTCCACTATGGGAGTTTTGCGCACAGAGCTGTCGGAGAGAAAAACAAAATGTACAACGGGTAATTTCGATTCCAGTATCCTGCTCAATCTTCACAATTTTACCACCACAAGATTGCCATGTTCAAGGGCTTTCCTCTCGTACCAAACTTAAAGCTCTGACGATTTTTAAGGCGGGGCCAGATGCGACGGCGCGAGCAGGCACCCTTTAGAAATTGACGTACACTGTGCGTGTATACAGCGTATACAAAGACACGGCGCAGTCAGGGTTCCAACCAAAAATAAGGGGGTCTTTCAAAAAATAGGCCGGACAATTAAAAACTTTCAGCTACGCTCTGGAATAACTCTGGAACCAAAAATGCTAGGGAGATGCAGTTTGTACCTTAGTCATGCTGGCATATTCCTGCGACCATTTTTGAGAGGTTTAGGGCGACTTGCACACTTCTTGATAGGAAAAAGCTCAAGTAGGCGGGGTTGCTCAGAAACGATTTCAACAGCCTCCACTATGGGAGTTTTGCGCACAGAGCTGTTGGAGAGAAAAACAAAATGTACAACGGGTAATTTCGATCCCAGTATCCTGCTCAATCTTCAAAATTTTACCACCACAGGATTGCCATGTTCAAGGGCTTTCCTCTCGTACCAAACTTAAAGCTCTGACGATTTTTAAGGCGGGGCCAGATGCGACGGCGCGAGCAGGCACCCATTAGAAATTGACGTACACTGTGCGTGTATACAGCGTATACAACGACATGGCGCAGTCAGGGTTCCAATCAACAATAAGGGGGTCATTGAAAAAATACGCCGGACAATTAAAAACTTACAGCTTCGCTCTGGAATACCTCTGGAACCAAAAACGCTAGGGAGATGCAGTTTGTACCTTAGTCATGCTGGCATATTCCTGCGTCCATTTTTTAAAGGTTTAGTGCGACTTGCACACTTCTTGATAGAAAAAAGCTCAAGTAGGCGGGGTTGCTCAGAAACGATTTCAACAGCCTCCACTATGGGAGTTTTGCGCACAGAGCTGTCGGACAGAAAAACAAAATGTACAACGGGTAATTTCGATCCCAGTATCCTGCTCAATGTTCAAAATTTTACCACCACAGGATTGCCATGTTCAAGGGCTTTCCTCTCGTACCAAACTTAAAGCTCTGACGATTTTTAAGACGGGGCCAGATGCGACGGCGCGAGCAGGCACCAATTAGAAGTTGACGTACACTGTGCGTGTATACAGCGTATACAAAGACACGGCGCAGTCAGGGTTCCAACCAACAATAAGGGGGGTCATTGAAAAAATAGGCCGGACAATTAACAACTTTCAGCTACGCTCTGGAATAACTCTGGAACCAAAAATGCTAGGGAGATGCAGTTTGTACCTTAGTCATGCTGCCATATTCCTGCGTCCATTTTTTAAAGGTTTAGGGCGACTTGCACACTTCTTGATGGGTAAAAGCTCAAGTAGGCGGGGTTGCTCAGAAACGATTTCAACAGCCTCCACTATGGGAGTTTTGCGCACAGAGCTGACGGAGAGAAAAACAAAAGGTACAACGGGTAATTTCGATCCCAGTATCCTGCTCAATCTTCAAAGTTTTACCACCAAAGGATTGCCATGTTCAAGGGCTTTCCTCTCGTACCAAACTTAATGCTCTGACGATTTTTAAAGCGGGGCCAGATGCGACGGCGCGAGCAGGCACCCATTAGAAATTGACGTACACTGTGCGTGTATACAGCGTATACAAAGACACGGCGCAGTCAGGGTTCCAACCAACAATTAGGGGGTCATTGAAAAAATAGGCCGGAAAATTAATAACTTTCAGCTACGCTCTGGAATAACTCTGGAACCAAAAATGCTAGGGAGATACAGTTTGTACCTTAATCATGCTGGCATATTCCTGCGTCCATTTTTTAAAGGTTTAGGGCGACTTGCAAACTTCTTGATAGGAAAAAGCTCAAGTAGGCGGGGTTGCTCAGAAACGATTTCAACAGCCTCCACTATGGGAGTTTTGCGCACAGAGCTGTCGGAGAGAAAAACAAAATGTACAACGGGTAATTTCGATCCCAGTATCCTGCTCAATCTTCACAATTTTACCACCACAGGATTGCCATGTTCAAGGGCTTTCCTCTCGTACCAAAGTTAAAGCTCTGACGATATTTAAGAGGGGCTAGATGCGACGACGCGAAGAGGCACCCATTTGAAGTTAACGTACACTGTGCGTGTATACAGCGTATACAAAGACACGGCGCAGTCTGGGTTCCAACCAACAATAAGGGGGTCACTGAAAAAATAGGCCGGACAATTAAAAACTTTCAGCTACGCTCTGGAATAACTCTGGAACCAAAAATGATAGGGAGATGCGGTTTGTACCTTAGTCATGCTGGCATATTCCTGTGTCCATTTTGTAAAGGTTTATGGCGACTTGCACACTTCTTGATAGGAAAAAGCTCAAGTAGGCGAGGTTGCTAAGAAACGATTTCAACAGCCTCCACTATGGGAGTTTTGCGCACAGAGCTGACGGAGAGAAAAACAAAAGGTACAACGGGTAATTTCGATCCCAGTATCCTGCTCAATCTTCCAAGTTTTACCACCACAGGATTGCCATGTTCAAGGGCTTTCCTCTCGTACCAAACTTAAAGCTCTGACGATTTTTAAGGCGGGGCCAGATGCGACGGCGCGAGCAGGCACCCATTAGAAATTGACGTACACTGTGCGTGTATACAGCGTATACAACGACACGGCGCAGTCAGGGTTCCAATCAACAATAAGGGGGTCATTGAAAAAATAGGCCGGACAATTAAAAACTTACAGCTTCGCTCTGGAATACCTCTGGAACCAAAAACGCTAGGGAGATGCAGTTTGTACCTTAGTCATGCTGGCATATTCCTGCGTCCATTTTTTAAAGGTTTAGTGCGACTTGCACACTTCTTGATAGAAAAAAGCTCAAGTAGGCGGGGTTGCTCAGAAACGATTTCTACAGCCTCCACTATGGGAGTTTTGCGCACAGAGCTGTCGGACAGAAAAACAAAATGTACAACGGGTAATTTCGATCCCAGTATCCTGCTCAATCTTCAAAATTTTACCACCACAGGATTGCCATGTTCAAGGGCTTTCCTCTCGTACCAAACTTAAAGCTCTGACGATTTTTAAGACGGGGCCAGATGCGACGGCGCGAGCAGGCACCATTTAGAAGGTTGACGTACACTGTGCGTGTATACAGCGTATACAAAGACACGGCGCAGTCAGGGTTCCAACCAACAATAAGGGGGGTCATTGAAAAAATAGGCCGGACAATTAACAACTTTCAGCGACGCTCTGGATAACTCTGGAACCAAAAATGCTAGGGAGATGCAGTTTGTACTGCTATGTGTTAATGTCTTGCTGCCATATTCCTGCGTCCATTTGTTAAAGGTTTAGGGCGACTTGCACACTTCTTGATGGGTAAAAGCTCAAGTAGGCGGGGTTGCTCAGAAACGATTTTCAACAGCCTCCACTATGGGAGTTTTGCGCACAGAGCTGACGGAGAGAAAAACAAAGGTACAACGGGTAATTTCGATCCCAGTATCCTGCTCAATCTTCAAAGTTTTACCACCAAAGGATTGCCATGTTCAAGGGCTTTCCTCTCGTACCAAACTTAATGCTCTGACGATTTTTAAAGCGGGGCCAGATGCGACGGCGCGAGCAGGCACCCATTAGAAATTGACGTACACTGTGCGTGTATACAGCGTATACAAAGACACGGCGCAGTCAGGGTTCCAACCAACAATTAGGGGGTCATTGAAAAAATAGGCCGGAAAATTAATAACTTTCAGCTACGCTCTGGAATAACTCTGGAACCAAAAATGCTAGGGAGATACAGTTTGTACCTTAATCATGCTTAGCATGTGTTCTGGCATATTCCTGCGTCCATTTTTGAAAGGTTTAGGGCGACTTGCAAACTTCTTGATAGGAAAAAGCTCAAGTAGGCGGGGTTGCTCAGAAACGATTTCAACAGCCTCCACTATGGGAGTTTTGCGCACAGAGCTGTCGGAGAGAAAAACAAAATGTACAACGGGTAATTTCGATCCCAGTATCCTGCTCAATCTTCACAATTTTACCACCACAGGATTGCCATGTTCAAGGGCTTTCCTCTCGTACCAAAGTTAAAGCTCTGACGATATTTAAGAGGGGCTAGATGCGACGACGCGAAGAGGCACCCATTTGAAGTTAACGTACACTGTGCGTGTATACAGCGTATACAAAGACACGGCGCAGTCAGGGTTCCAACCAACAATAAGGGGGTCATTGAAAAAATAGGCCGGACAATTAAAAACTTTCAGCTACGCTCTGGAATAACTCTGGAACCAAAAATGATAGGGAGATGCGGTTTGTACCTTAGTCATGCTGGCATATTCCTGTGTCCATTTTGTAAAGGTTTATGGCGACTTGCACACTTCTTGATAGGAAAAAGCTCAAGTAGGCGAGGTTGCTAAGAAACGATTTCAACAGCCTCCACTATGGGAGTTTTGCGCACAGAGCTGACGGAGAGAAAAACAAAAGGTACAACGGGTAATTTCGATCCCAGTATCCTGCTCAATCTTCCAAGTTTTACCACCACAGGATTGCCATGTTCAAGGGCTTTCCTCTCGTACCAAACTTAAAGCTCTGACGATTTTTAAGGCGGTGCCAGATGCGACGGCGCGAGCAGGCACCCATTAGAAATTGACGTACACTGTGCGTGTATACAGCGTATACAACGACACGGCGCAGTCAGGGTTCCAATCAACAATAAGGGGGTCATTGAAAAAATAGGCCGGACAATTAAAAACTTACAGCTTCGCTCTGGAATACCTCTGGAACCAAAAACGCTAGGGAGATGCAGTTTGTACCTAAGTCATGCTGGCATATTCCTGCGTCCATTTTTTAAAGGTTTAGTGCGACTTGCACACTTCTTGATAGAAAAAAGCTCAAGTAGGCGGGGTTGCTCAGAAACGATTTCAACAGCCTCCACTATGGGAGTTTTGCGCACAGAGCTGTCGGACAGAAAAACAAAATGTACAACGGGTAATTTCGATCCCAGTATCCTGCTCAATCTTCAAAATTTTACCACCACAGGATTGCCATGTTCAAGGGCTTTCCTCTCGTACCAAACTTAAAGCTCTGACGATTTTTAAGGCGGGGCCAGATGCGACGGCGCGAGCAGGCACCCATTAGAAATTGACGTACACTGTGCGTGTATACAGCGTATACAACGACACGGCGCAGTCAGGGTTCCAATCAACAATAAGGGGGTCATTGAAAAAATAGGCCGGACAATTAAAAACTTACAGCTTCGCTCTGGAATACCTCTGGAACCAAAAACGCTAGGGAGATGCAGTTTGTACCTAAGTCATGCTGGCATATTCCTGCGTCCATTTTTTAAAGGTTTAGTGCGACTTGCACACTTCTTGATAGAAAAAAGCTCAAGTAGGCGGGGGTTGCTCAGAAACGATTTCAACAGCCTCCACTATGGGAGTTTTGCGCACAGAGCTGTCGGACAGAAAAACAAAATGTACAACGGGTAATTTCGATCCCAGTATCCTGCTCAATCTTCAAAATTTTACCACCACAGGATTGCCATGTTCAAGGGCTTTCCTCTCGTACCAAACTTAAAGCTCTGACGATTTTTAAGACGGGGCCAGATGCGACGGCGCGAGCAGGCACCAATTAGAAGTTGACGTACACTGTGCGTGTATACAGCGTATACAAAGACACGGCGCAGTCAGGGTTCCAACCAACAATAAGGGGGGTCATTGAAAAAATAGGCCGGACAATTAACAACTTTCAGCTACGCTCTGGAATAACTCTGGAACCAAAAATGCTAGGGAGATGCAGTTTGTACCTTAGTCATGCTGCCATATTCCTGCGTCCATTTTTTAAAGGTTTAGGGCGACTTGCACACTTCTTGATGGGTAAAAGCTCAAGTAGGCGGGGTTGCTCAGAAACGATTTCAACAGCCTCCACTATGGGAGTTTTGCGCACAGAGCTGACGGAGAGAAAAACAAAAGGTACAACGGGTAATTTCGATCCCAGTATCCTGCTCAATCTTCAAAGTTTTACCACCAAAGGATTGCCATGTTCAAGGGCTTTCCTCTCGTACCAAACTTAATGCTCTGACGATTTTTAAAGCGGGGCCAGATGCGACGGCGCGAGCAGGCACCCATTAGAAATTGACGTACACTGTGCGTGTATACAGCGTATACAAAGACACGGCGCAGTCAGGGTTCCAACCAACAATTAGGGGGTCATTGAAAAAATAGGCCGGAAAATTAATAACTTTCAGCTACGCTCTGGAATAACTCTGGAACCAAAAATGCTAGGGAGATACAGTTTGTACCTTAATCATGCTGGCATATTCCTGCGTCCATTTTTTAAAGGTTTAGGGCGACTTGCAAACTTCTTGATAGGAAAAAGCTCAAGTAGGCGGGGTTGCTCAGAAACGATTTCAACAGCCTCCACTATGGGAGTTTTGCGCACAGAGCTGTCGGAGAGAAAAACAAAATGTACAACGGGTAATTTCGATCCCAGTATCCTGCTCAATCTTCACAATTTTACCACCACAGGATTGCCATGTTCAAGGGCTTTCCTCTCGTACCAAAGTTAAAGCTCTGACGATATTTAAGAGGGGCCAGATGCGACGACGCGAAGAGGCACCATTTGAAGTTAACGTACACTGTGCGTGTATACAGCGTATACAAAGACACGGCGCAGTCAGGGTTCCAACCAACAATAAGGGGGTCATTGAAAAAATAGGCCGGACAATTAAAAACTTTCAGCTACGCTCTGGAATAACTCTGGAACCAAAAATGATAGGGAGATGCGGTTTGTACCTTAGTCATGCTGGCATATTCCTGTGTCCATTTTGTAAAGGTTTATGGCGACTTGCACACTTCTTGATAGGTAAAAGCTCAAGTAGGCGGGGTTGCTAAGAAACGATTTCAACAGCCTCCACTATGGGAGTTTTGCGCACAGAGCTGACGGAGAGAAAAACAAAAGGTACAACGGGTAATTTCGATCCCAGTATCCTGCTCAATCTTCCAAGTTTTACCACCACAGGATTGCCATGTTCAAGGGCTTTCCTCTCGTACCAAACCTAAAGCTCTGACGATTTTTAAGGCGGGGCCAGATGCGACGGCGCGAGCAGGCACCCATTAGAAATTGACGTACACTGTGCGTGTATACAGCGTATACAACGACACGGCGCAGTCAGGGTTCCAATCAACAATAAGGGGGTCATTGAAAAAATAGGCCGGACAATTAAAAACTTACAGCTTCGCTCTGGAATACCTCTGGAACCAAAAACGCTAGGGAGATGCAGTTTGTACCTTAGTCATGCTGGCATATTCCTGCGTCCATTTTTTAAAGGTTTAGTGCGACTTGCACACTTCTTGATAGAAAAAAGCTCAAGTAGGCGGGGTTGCTCAGAAACGATTTCAACAGCCTCCACTAAGGGAGTTTTGCGCACAGAGCTGTCGGACAGAAAAACAAAATGTACAACGGGTAATTTCGATCCCAGTATCCTGCTCAATCTTCACAATTTTACCACCACAGGATTGCCATGTTCAAGGGCTTTCCTCTCGTACCAAACTTAAAGCTCTGACGATTTTTAAAGCGGGGCCAGATGCGACGGCGCGAG
The DNA here is from genome assembly GCF_032118995.1 of Asterias amurensis. Lineage (NCBI taxonomy): Eukaryota > Metazoa > Echinodermata > Asteroidea > Forcipulatida > Asteriidae > Asterias > Asterias amurensis. Next base: position 8,758,595 of record NC_092652.1, read on the forward strand.
CAGGCACCCATTAGAAATTGACGTACACTGTGCGTGTATACAGCGTATACAAAGACACGGCGCAGTCAGGGTTCCAACCAACAATAAGGGGGTCATTGAAAAAATAAGCCGGACAATTAAAAACTTTCAGCTACGCTCTGGAATAACTCTGGAACCAAAAATGCTAGGGAGATGCAGTTTGTACCTTAGTCATGCTGGCATATTCCTGCGTCCATTTTTAAAGGTTGAGGGCGACTTGCACACTTCTTGATAGGAAAAAGCTCAAGTAGGCGGGGTTGCTCAGAAACGATTTCAACAGCCTCCACTATGGGAGTTTTGCGCACAGAGCTGTCGGAGAGAAAAACAAAATGTACAACGGGTAATTTCGATCCCAGTATCCTGCTCAATCTTCAGAATTTTACCACCACAGGATTGCCATGTTCAAGGGCTTTCCTCTCGTACCAAACTTAAAGCTCTGACGATTTTTAAGGCGGGGCCAGATGCGACGGCGCGAGCAGGCACCCATTAGAAATTGACGTACACTGTGCGTGTATACAGCGTATACAACGACACGGCGCAGTCAGGGTTCCAACCAACAATAAGGGGGTCATTGAAAAAATAGGCCGGACAATTAAAAACTTACAGCTACGCTCTGGAATAACTCTGGAACCAAAAATGCTAGGGAGATGCAGTTTGTACCTTATACATGCTGGCATATTCCTGCGTCCATTTTTTAAAGGTTTAGTGCGACTTGCACACTTCTTGATAGAAAAAAGCTCAAGTAGGCGGGGTTGCTCAGAAACGATTTCAACAGCCTCCACTATGGGAGTTTTGAGCACAGAGCTGTCGGAGAGAAAAACAAAATGTACAACGGGTAATTTCGATCCCAGTTTCCTGCTCAGTCTTTAAAAATTTACCACCACAGGATTGCCATGTTCAAGGGCTTTCCTCTCGTACCAAACTTAAAGCTCTGACGATTTTAAAGGCGGGGCCAGACGCGACGGCGCGAGCAGGCACCCGATAAAAATTGACGTACACTGTGCGTGTATACAGCGTATACAAAGACACGGCGCAGTCAGGGTTCCAACCAACAATAAGGGGGGTCATTGAAAAAATAGGCCGGACAATTAACAACTTTCAGCTACGCTCTGGAATAACTCTGGAACCAAAAATGCTAGGGAGATGCAGTTTGTACCTTAGTCATGCTGCCATATTCCTGCGTCCATTTTTTAAAGGTTTAGGGCGACTTGCACACTTCTTGATGGGTAAAAGCTCAAGTAGGCGGGGTTGCTCAGAAACGATTTCAACAGCCTCCACTATGGGAGTTTTGCGCACAGAGCTGACGGAGAGAAAAACAAAAGGTACAACGGGTAATTTCGATCCCAGTATCCTGCTCAATCTTCAAAGTTTTACCACCAAAGGATTGCCATGTTCAAGGGCTTTCCTCTCGTACCAAACTTAATGCTCTGACGATTTTTAAAGCGGGGCCAGATGCGACGGCGCGAGCAGGCACCCATTAGAAATTGACGTACACTGTGCGTGTATACAGCGTATACAAAGACACGGCGCAGTCAGGGTTCCAACCAACAATTAGGGGGTCATTGAAAAAATAGGCCGGAAAATTAATAACTTTCAGCTACGCTCTGGAATAACTCTGGAACCAAAAATGCTAGGGAGATACAGTTTGTACCTTAATCATGCTGGCATATTCCTGCGTCCATTTTTTAAAGGTTTAGGGCGACTTGCACACTTCTTGATAGGAAAAAGCTCAAGTAGGCGGGGTTGCTCAGAAACGATTTCAACAGCCTCCACTATGGGAGTTTTGCGCACAGAGCTGTCGGAGAGAAAAACAAAATGTACAACGGGTAATTTCGATCCCAGTATCCTGCTCAATCTTCACAATTTTACCACCACAGGATTGCCATGTTCAAGGGCTTTCCTCTCGTACCAAACTTAAAGCTCTGACGATATTTAAGAGGGGCCAGATGCGACGACGCGAAGAGGCACCCATTTGAAGTTAACGTACACTGTGCGTGTATACAGCGTATACAAAGACACGGCGCAGTCAGGGTTCCAACCAACAATAAGGGGGTCATTGAAAAAATAGGCCGGACAATTAAAAACTTTCAGCTACGCTCTGGAATAACTCTAGAACCAAAAATGATAGGGAGATGCGGTTTGTACCTTAGTCATGCTGGCATATTCCTGTGTCCATTTTGTAAAGGTTTATGGCGACTTGCACACTTCTTGATAGGTAAAAGCTCAAGTAGGCGGGGTTGCTAAGAAACGATTTCAACAGCCTCCACTATGGGAGTTTTGCGCACAGAGCTGACGGAGAGAAAAACAAAAGGTACAACGGGTAATTTCGATCCCAGTATCCTGCTCAATCTTCCAAGTTTTACCACCACAGGATTGCCATGTTCAAGGGCTTTCCTCTCGTACCAAACTTAAAGCTCTGACGATTTTTAAGGCGGGGCCAGATGCGACGGCGCGAGCAGGCACCCATTAGAAATTGACGTACACTGTGCGTGTATACAGCGTATACAACGACACGGCGCAGTCAGGGTTCCAATCAACAATAAGGGGGTCATTGAAAAAATAGGCCGGACAATTAAAAACTTACAGCTTCGCTCTGGAATACCTCTGGAACCAAAAACGCTAGGGAGATGCAGTTTGTACCTTAGTCATGCTGGCATATTCCTGCGTCCATTTTTTAAAGGTTTAGGGCGACTTGCACACTTCTTGATAGAAAAAAGCTCAAGTAGGCGGGGTTGCTCAGAAACGATTTCAACAGCCTCCACTATGGGAGTTTTGCGCACAGAGCTGTCGGACAGAAAAACAAAATGTACAACGGGTAATTTCGATCCCAGTATCCTGCTCAATCTTCAAAATTTTACCACCACAGGATTGCCATGTTCAAGGGCTTTCCTCTCGTACCAAACTTAAAGCTCTGACGATTTTTAAAGCGGGGCCAGATGCGATGGCGCGAGCAGGCACCCATTAGAAATTGACGTACACTGTGCGTGTATACAGCGTATACAAAGACACGGCGCAGTCAGGGTTCCAACCAACAATAAGGGGGTCATTGAAAAAATAAGCCGGACAATTAAAAACTTTCAGCTACGCTCTGGAATAACTCTGGAACCAAAAATGCTAGGGAGATGCAGTTTGTACCTTAGTCATGCTGGCATATTCCTGCGTCCATTTTTAAAGGTTGAGGGCGACTTGCACACTTCTTGATAGGAAAAAGCTCAAGTAGGCGGGGTTGCTCAGAAACGATTTCAACAGCCTCCACTATGGGAGTTTTGCGCACAGAGCTGTCGGAGAGAAAAACAAAATGTACAACGGGTAATTTCGATCCCAGTATCCTGCTCAGTCTTCAGAATTTTACCACCACAGGATTGCCATGTTCAAGGGCTTTCCTCTCGTACCAAACTTAAAGCTCTGACGATTTTTAAGGCGGGGCCAGATGCGACGGCGCGAGCAGGCACCCATTAGAAATTGACGTACACTGTGCGTGTATACAGCGTATACAACGACGCGGCGCAGTCAGGGTTCCAACCAACAATAAGGGGGTCATTGAAAAAATAGGCCGGACAATTAAAAACTTACAGCTACGCTCTGGAATAACTCTGGAACCAAAAATGCTAGGGAGATGCAGTTTGTACCTTAGTCATGCTGGCATATTCCTGCGTCCATTTTTTAAAGGTTTAGTGCGACTTGCACACTTCTTGATAGAAAAAAGCTCAAGTAGGCGGGGTTGCTCAGAAACGATTTCAACAGCCTCCACTATGGGAGTTTTGCGCAAAGAGCTGTCGGACAGAAAAACAAAATGTACAACGGGTAATTTCGATCCCAGTATCCTGCTCAATCTTCAAAATTTTACCACCACAGGATGGCCATGTTCAAGGGCTTTCCTCTCGTACCAAACTTAAAGCTCTGACGATTTTTAAGGCGGGGCCAGATGCGACGGCGCGAGCAGGCACCCAATAGAAATTGACGTACACTGTGCGTGTATACAGCGTATACAACGACACGGCGCAATCAGGGTTCCAACCAACAATAAGGGGGTCATTGAAAAAATAGGCCGGACAATTAAAAACTTACAGCTACGCTCTGGAATAACTCTGGAACCAAAAATGCTAGGGAGATGCAGTTTGTACCTTATACATGCTGGCATATTCCTGCGTCCATTTTTTAAAGGTTTAGTGCGACTTGCACACTTCTTGATAGAAAAAAGCTCAAGTAGGCGGGGTTGCTCAGAAACGATTTCAACAGCCTCCACTATGGGAGTTTTGCGCACAGAGCTGTCGGAGAGAAAAACAAAATGTACAACGGGTAATTTCGATCCCAGTTACCAGCTCAATCTTCAAAATTTTACCACCACAGGATTGCCATGTTCAAGGGCTTTCCTCACCTACCAAACTTAATGCTCTGACGATTTTTAAGGTGGGCCAGATGCGACGGCGCGAGCAGGCACCCATTAGAAATTGACGTACACTGTGCGTGTATACAGCGTGTACAAAGACACGGCGCAGTCAGGGTTCCAACCAACAATAAGGGGGTCATTGAAAAAATAGGCCAGACAATTAAAAACTTTCAGCTACGCTCTGGAATAACTCTGGAACCAAAAATGCTAGGGAGATGCAGTTTGTACCTTAGTCATGCTGGCATATTCTTGCAACCATTTTTTAAAGGTTTAGGGCGACTTGCACACTTCTTGATAGGAAAAAGCTCAAGTAGGCGGGGTTGCTCAGAAACGATTTCAACAGCCTCCACTATGGGAGTTTTGAGCACAGAGCTGTCGGAGAGAAAAACAAAATGTACAACGGGTAATTTCGATCCCAGTTTCCTGCTCAGTCTTTAAAAATTTACCACCACAGGATTGCCATGTTCAAGGGCTTTCCTCTCGTACCAAACTTAAAGCTCTGACGATTTTAAAGGCGGGGCCAGACGCGACGGCGCGAGCAGGCACCCGATAAAAATTGACGTACACTGTGCGTGTATACAGCGTGTACAAAGACACGGCGCAGTCAGGGTTCCAACCAACAATAAGGGGGTCATTGAAAAAATAGGCCGGACAATCAAAAACTTTCAGGTACGCTCTGAAATAACTCTGGAACCAAAAATGCTAGGGAGATGCAGTTTGTACCTTAGTCATGCTGGCATATTACTGCGTCCATTTTTTAAAGGTTTAGGGCGACTTGCACACTTCTTGATAGGAAAAAGCTCAAGTAGGCGGGGTTGCTCAGAAACGATTTCAACAGCCTCCACTATGGGAGTTTTGCGCACAGAGCTGTCGGAGAGAAAAACAAAATGTACAACGGGTAATTTCGATCCCAGTATCCTGCTCAATCTTCACAATTTTACCACCACAAGATTGCCATGTTCAAGGGCTTTCCTCTCGTACCAAACTTAAAGCTCTGACGATTTTTAAGGCGGGGCCAGATGCGACGGCGCGAGCAGGCACCCTTTAGAAATTGACGTACACTGTGCGTGTATACAGCGTATACAAAGACACGGCGCAGTCAGGGTTCCAACCAACAATAAGGGGGTCTTTCAAAAAATAGGCCGGACAATTAAAAACTTTCAGCTACGCTCTGGAATAACTCTGGAACCAAAAATGCTAGGGAGATGCAGTTTGTACCTTAGTCATGCTGGCATATTCCTGCGTCCATTTTTGAGAGGTTTAGGGCGACTTGCACACTTCTTGATAGGAAAAAGCTCAAGTAGGCGGGGTTGCTCAGAAACGATTTCAACAGCCTCCACTATGGGAGTTTTGCGCACAGAGCTGTCGGAGAGAAAAACAAAATGTACAACGGGTAATTTCGATCCCAGTATCCTGCTCAATCTTCAAAATTTTACCACCACAAGATTGCCATGTTCAAGGGCTTTCCTCTCTTATCAAACTTAAAGCTCTGACGATTTTTAAGGCGGGGCCAGATGCGACGGCGCGAGCAGGCACCCATTAGAAATTGACGTACACTGTGCGTGTACACAGCGTGTACAAAGACACGGTATGTTATGTGCAGGGTATGTTTCTGAAGAAATCTTTGATTCAGTGTGAGAGGGCGAATGTGCAGAATTCTGCTGTCGCATACATCAAGGCTCCCTATGAAATGGCTGATAACGTGATAGTCACGACCCTGACATACTACGGCACTGTCACCAACATTCGCAGGCAGATTCATGACTTTGACGAAAACATCGAAACTGGGGTGAGAAGTTGCTTAATAAAGAACCTTAAGCGACCCATTCCTAGCTACTTAAAGATAGGTGGATTCACGCTTCCGGTGAGATATCGTGGACAGCAGAAGACTTGCAAGGTTTGCAATGAGCCCGGTCACTTTGCCCGAGATTGCCCAAGAAGGGGCCGATGCTTCATTTGCAACAGCGACCAACATAGAGCATCATGGCACGATGACAACGAAGAACAGGAAGCGACCCAAACCCCTATTGTCTTTGTACATACGGACAGGAGAACCAACCAGAGATATGACAGTGATACTGATCATGATGATGATTTTGATCATGAAAATGAAAGCCAAAATGAAGATATCACTGATAAACCACCTACTCAATATGATGATGACAGCGATGACAGCAAAGAAAGTGAAGAAAATGCCGATGACCACGACAACCCTAACAAGTCGACAGCAACCAAAGATACGGAGCCGATCGGCGAATCAAGTAACGACAAATCACACCATGAACCTGAAGCGCAACCAAAGGAGTCAGCCATAAAGAAAAAGTCCTTTGCTGAAGTCACCTCACAACCTAAAAACAAAAAGGATCCCAAAGAACAATCAAGCGAGAAGAGAAAGACAACGACACCCGTCTCATTTTGGGATGAGGCTTGCAAAGCTGGATTCTCCGGAACTAAAACCAAAAAGCAGACGCTCAAGAAAACTGTGGAATCAAGGAAACGAAAATCAAGTGATGGTGAAGAAGAACCCGGAAGCAAGCAACAAAAGGAAGATCGAGCAAACTCAAGTGCTGACTCAATGGAGCTTGTAAATGACGAATCTGATTTCGAGGGAGAACACGGCCAAGAACATATTGATCACGACTATGCTCGTAATGGGGTACAACGATCCAGGAAAAAACGTGAATCACGGAAGAGAGGTGATAAATCAGAGACACAAAATGAGGACTCAAGTCAACAAGAGACTACAAAAACTCAAAGCCGAAGGGGTAGAGGACGAGGTCGGCCAACCATCAACTAACTCGACTAAAATGGTGGTTTTTACTATACTTATTCTCTGTATGTCATTTTTGTCAATTGCATGATTGAATGTTAACGGTCTGAGAAGTGATCATAAACGTGAAGTTATTTTTGAATTTTTTCTACGTCATAAATATAGTGTAATTCTTTTACAAGAAACTCATAGCGAAGAAGCAGATGAATTATTATGGAGTACTCAGTGGGAAGGTAAAATGTATTTTAATCACGGGAATCGCCAATCACGGGGGGTAGCAATACTCACTTCTCACAAATTGGATCTTGAAGTCATGGATATTGATAGAGACAATGAAGGTAATACAGGAAAAAGCTCAAATTTTACCACCACAGGATTGCCATGTTCAAGGGCTTTCCTCTCGTACCAAACTTAAAGCTCTGACGATTTTTAAGGCGGGGCCAGATGCGACGGCGCGAGCAGGCACCCATTAGAAATTGACGTACACTGTGCGTGTATACAGCGTATACAAAGACACGGCGCAGTCAGGGTTCCAACCAACAATAAGGGGGTCATTGAAAAAAATAGGCCGGACAATTAAAAACTTTCAGCTACGCTCTGGAATAACTCTGGAACCAAAAATGCTAGGGAGATACAGTTTGTACCTTAATCATGCTGGCATATTCCTGCGTCCATTTTTTAAAGGTTTAGGGCGACTTGCAAACTTCTTGATAGGAAAAAGCTCAAGTAGGCGGGGTTGCTCAGAAACGATTTCAATAGCCTCCACTATGGGAGTTTTGCGCACAGAGCTGTCGGAGAGAAAAACAAAATGTACAACGGGTAATTTCGATCCCAGTATCAGGCTCAATCTTCACAATTTTACCACCACAGGATTGCCATGTTCAAGGGTTTTCCTCTCGTACCAAACTTAAAGCTCTGACGATTTTTAAGGCGGGGCCAGATGCGACGACGCGAGCAGGCACCCATTAGAAATTGACGTACACTGTGCGTGTATACAGCGTATACAAAGACACGGCGCAGTCAGGGTTCCAACCAACAATAAGGGGGTCATTGGAAAAAATAGGCCGGACAATTAAAAACTTTCAGCTACGCTCTGGAATAACTCTGGAACCAAAAATGCTAGGGAGATACAGTTTGTACCTTAATCATGCTGGCATATTCCTGCGTCCATTTTTTAAAGGTTTAGGGCGACTTGCAAATTTCTTGATAGGAAAAAGCTCAAGTAGGCGGGGTTGCTCAGAAACGATTTCAATAGCCTCCACTATGGGAGTTTTGCGCACAGAGCTGTCGGAGAGAAAAACAAAATGTACAACGGGTAATTTCGATCCCAGTATCAGGCTCAATCTTCACAATTTTACCACCACAGGATTGCCATGTTCAAGGGTTTTCCTCTCGTACCAAACTTAAAGCTCTGACGATTTTTAAGGCGGGGCCAGATGCGACGACGCGAGCAGGCACCCATTAGAAATTGACGTACACTGTGCGTGTATACAGCGTATACAAAGACACGGCGCAGTCAGGGTTCCAACCAACAATAAGGGGGTCATTGGAAAAAATAGGCCGGACAATTAAAAACTTTCAGCTACGCTCTGGAATAACTCTGGAACCAAAAATGATAGGGAGATGCAGTTTGTACCTTAGTCATGCTGGCATATTCCTGCGTCCATTTTGTAAAGGTTTATGGCGACTTGCACACTTCTTGACAGGAAAAAGCTCAAGTAGGCGGGGTTGCTCAGAAACGATTTCAACAGCCTCCACTATGGGAGTTTTGCGCACAGAGCTGTCGGAGAGAAAAACAAAATGTACAACGGGTAATTTCGATCCCAGTATCAGGCTCAATCTTCACAATTTTACCACCACAGGATTGCCATGTTCAAGGGTTTTCCTCTCGTACCAAACTTAAAGCTCTGACGATTTTTAAGGCGGGGCCAGATGCGACGACGCGAGCAGGCACCCATTAGAAATTGACGTACACTGTGCGTGTATACAGCGTATACAAAGACACGGCGCAGTCAGGGTTCCAACCAACAATAAGGGGGTCATTGGAAAAAATAGGCCGGACAATTAAAAACTTTCAGCTACGCTCTGGAATAACTCTGGAACCAAAAATGATAGGGAGATGCAGTTTGTACCTTAGTCATGCTGGCATATTCCTGCGTCCATTTTGTAAAGGTTTATGGCGACTTGCACACTTCTTGACAGGAAAAAGCTCAAGTAGGCGGGGTTGCTCAGAAACGATTTCAACAGCCTCCACTATGGGAGTTTTGCGCACAGAGCTGTCGGAGAGAAAAACAAAAGGTACAACGGGTAATTTCGATCCCAGTATCCTGCTCAATCTTCACAATTTTACCACCACAGGATTGCCATGTTCAAGGGCTTTCCTCTCGTACCAAACTTAAAGCTCTGACGATTTTTAAGGCGGGGCCAGATGCGACGGCGCGAGCAGGCACCCATTAGAAATTGACGTACACTGTGCGTGTATACAGCGTATACAAAGACACGGCGCAGTCAGGGTTCCAACCAAAAATAAGGGGGTCATTGAAAAAAATAGGCCGGACAATTAAAAACTTTCAGCTACGCTCTGGAATAACTCTGGAACCAAAAATGATAGGGAGATGCAGTTTGTACCTTAGTCATGCTGGCATATTCCTGCGTCTATTTTGTAAAGGTTTATGGCGACTTGCACACTTCTTGATAGGAAAAAGCTCAAGTAGGCGGGGTTGCTCAGAAACGATTTCAACAGCCTCCACTATGGGAGTTTTGCGCACAGAGCTGTCGGAGAGAAAAACAAAAGGTACAACGGGTAATTTCGATCCCAGTATCCTGCTCAATCATCAAAATTTTACCACCACAGGATTGCCATGTTCAAGGGCTTTCCTCTCGTACCAAACTTAAAGCTCTGACGATTTTTAAGGCGGGGCCAGATGCGACGGCGCGAGCAGGCACCCATTAGAAATTGACGTACACTGTGCATGTATACAGCGTATACAAAGACACGGCGCAGTCAGGGTTCCAACCAACAATAAGGGGGTCATTGAAAAAATAGGCCGGACATTTAAAAACTTTCAGCTACGCTCTGGAATAACTCTGGAACCAGAAATGCTAGGGAGATGCAGTTTGTACCTTAGTCATGCTGGCATATTACTGCGTCCATTTTTTAAAGGTTTAGGGCGACTTGCACACTTCTTGATAGGAAAAAGCTCAAGTAGGCGGGGTTGCTCAGAAACGATTTCAACAGCCTCCACTATGGGAGTTTTGCGCACAGAGCTGTCGGAGAGAAAAACAAAATGTACAACGGGTAATTTCGATCCCAGTATCCTGCTCAATCTTCAAAATTTTACCACCACAGGATTGCCATGTTCAAGGGCTTTCCTCTCGTACCAAACTTAAAGCTCTGACGATTTTTAAGGCGGGGCCAGATGCGACGGCGCGAGCAGGCACCCATTAGAAATTGACGTACACTGTGCGTGTATACAGCGTATACAAAGACACGGCGCAGTCAGGGTTCAAACCAACAATAAGGGGGTCATTGAAAAAAATAGGCCGGACAATTAAAAACTTTCAGCTACGCTCTGGAATAACTCTGGAACCAAAAATGATAGGGAGATGCAGTTTGTACCTTAGTCATGCTGGCATATTACTGCGTCCATTTTTTAAAGGTTTAGGGCGACTTGCACACTTCTTGATAGGAAAAAGCTCAAGTAGGCGGGGTTGCTCAGAAACGATTTCAACAGCCTCCACTATGGGAGTTTTGCGCACAGAGCTGTCGGAGAGAAAAACAAAAGGTACAACGGGTAATTTCGATCCCAGTATCCTGCTCAATCTTCACAATTTTACCACCACAGGATTGCCATGTTCAAGGGCTTTCCTCTCGTACCAAACTTAAAGCTCTGACGATTTTTAAGGCGGGGCCAGATGCGACGGCGCGAGCAGGCACCCATTAGAAATTGACGTACACTGTGCGTGTATACAGCGTATACAAAGACACGGCGCAGTCAGGGTTCCAACCAACAATAAGGGGGTCATTGGAAAAAATAGGCCGGACAATTAAAAACTTTCAGCTACGCTCTGGAATAACTCTGGAACCAAAAATGATAGGGAGATGCAGTTTGTACCTTAGTCATGCTGGCATATGTCTGCGTCCATTTTGTAAAGGTTTATGGCGACTTGCACACTTCTTGATAGGAAAAAGCTCAAGTAGGCGGGGTTGCTCAGAAACGATTTCAACAGCCTCCACTATGGGAGTTTTGCGCACAGAGCTGTCGGAGAGAAAAACAAAAGGTACAACGGGTAATTTCGATCCCAGTATCCTGCTCAATCTTCACAATTTTACCACCACAGGATTGCCATGTTCAAGGGCTTTCCTCTCGTACCAAACTTAAAGCTCTGACGATTTTTCAGGCGGGGCCAGATGCGACGGCGCGAGCAGGCACCCATTAGAAATTGACGTACACTGTGCGTGTATACAGCGTATACAAAGACACGGCGCAGTCAGGGTTCCAACCAACAATAAGGGGGTCATTGAAAAAAATAGGCCGGACAATTAAAAACTTTCAGCTACGCTCTGGAATAACTCTGGAACCAAAAATGCTAGGGAGATACAGTTTGTACCTTAATCATGCTGGCATATTCCTGCGTCCATTTTTGAGAGGTTTAGGGCGACTTGCACACTTCTTGATAGGAAAAAGCTCAAGTAGGCGGGGTTGCTCAGAAACGATTTCAATAGCCTCCACTATGGGAGTTTTGCGCACAGAGCTGTCGGAGAGAAAAACAAAATGTACAACGGGTAATTTCGATCCCAGTATCCTGCTCAATCTTCACAATTTTACCACCACAGGATTGCCATGTTCAAGGGTTTTCCTCTCGTACCAAACTTAAAGCTCTGACGATTTTTAAGGCGGGGCCAGATGCGACGACGCGAGCAGGCACCCATTAGAAATTGACGTACACTGTGCGTGTATACAGCGTATACAAAGACACGGCGCAGTCAGGGTTCCAACCAACAATAAGGGGGTCATTGGAAAAAATAGGCCGGACAATTAAAAACTTTCAGCTACGCTCTGGAATAACTCTGGAACCAAAAATGATAGGGAGATGCAGTTTGTACCTTTGTCATGCTGGCATATTCCTGCGTCCATTTTGTAAAGGTTTATGGCGACTTGCACACTTCTTGACAGGAAAAAGCTCAAGTAGGCGGGGTTGCTCAGAAACGATTTCAACAGCCTCCACTATGGGAGTTTTGCGCACAGAGCTGTCGGAGAGAAAAACAAAAGGTACAACGGGTAATTTCGATCCCAGTATCCTGCTCAATCTTCACAATTTTACCACCACAGGATTGCCATGTTCAAGGGCTTTCCTCTCGTACCAAACTTAAAGCTCTGACGATTTTTAAGGCGGGGCCAGATGCGACGGCGCGAGCAGGCACCCATTAGAAATTGACGTACACTGTGCGTGTATACAGCGTATACAAAGACACGGCGCAGTCAGGGTTCCAACCAACAATAAGGGGGTCATTGAAAAAAATAGGCCGGACAATTAAAAACTTTCAGCTACGCTCTGGAATAACTCTGGAACCAAAAATGCTAGGGAGATGCAGTTTGTACCTTAGTCATGCTGGCATATTCCTGCGTCCATTTTGTAAAGGTTTATGGCGACTTGCACACTTCTTGATAGGAAAAAGCTCAAGTAGGCGGGGTTGCTCAGAAACGATTTCAACAGCCTCCACTGTGGGAGTTTTGCGCACAGAGCTGTCGGAGAGAAAAACAAAAGGTACAACGGGTAATTTCGATCCCAGTATCCTGCTCAATCATCAAAATTTTACCACCACAGGATTGCCATGTTCAAGGGCTTTCCTCTCGTACCAAACTTAAAGCTCTGACGATTTTTAAGGCGGGGCCAGATGCGACGGCGCGAGCAGGCACCCATTAGAAATTGACGTACACTGTGCGTGTATACAGCGTATACAAAGACACGGCGCAGTCAGGGTTCCAACCAACAATAAGGGGGTCATTGGAAAAAATAGGCCGGACAATTAAAAACTTTCAGCTACGCTCTGGAATAACTCTGGAACCAAAAATGATAGGGAGATGCAGTTTGTACCTTAGTCATGCTGGCATATTCCTGTGTCCATTTTGTAAAGGTTTATGGCGACTTGCACACTTCTTGATAGGAAAAAGCTCAAGTAGGCGGGGTTGCTCAGAAACGATTTCAACAGCCTCCACTATGGGAGTTTTGCGCACAGAGCTGTCGTCGGAAAGAAAAACAAAATGTACAACGGGTAATTTCGATCCCAGTATCCTGCTCAATCTTCAAAATTTTACCACCACAGGATTGCCATGTTCAAGGGCTTTCCTCTCGTACCAATCTTAAAGCTCTGACGATTTTTAAGGCGGGGCCAGATGCGACGGCGCGAGCAGGCACCCATTAGAAATTGACGTACACTGTGCGTGTATACAGCGTTTACAAAGACACGGCGCAGTCAGGGTTCCAACCAACAATAAGGGGGTCATTGAAAAAAATAGGCCGGACAATTAAAAACTTTCAGCTACGCTCTGGAATAACTCTGGAACCAAAAATGCTAGGGAGATACAGTTTGTACCTTAGTCATGCTGGCATATTCCTGCGTGCATTTGTTAAAGGTTTAGGGCGACTTGCACACTTCTTGATAGGAAAAAGCTCAAGTAGGCGGGGTTGCTCAGAAACGATTTCAACAGCCTCCACTATGGGAGTTTTGCGCACAGAGCTGTCGGAGAGAAAAACAAAATGTACAATGGGTAATTTCGATCCCAGTATCCTGCTCAATCTTCACAATTTTACCACCACAGGATTGCCATGTTCAAGGGCTTTCCTCTCGTACCAAACTTAAAGCTCTGATGATTTTTAAGGCGGGGCCAGATGCGACGGCGCGAGCAGGCACCAATTAGAAGTTGACGTACATTGTGCGTGTATACAGCATAACCAAAGACACGGCGCAGTCAGGGTTCCAACCAACAATAAGGGGGTCATTGAAAAAATAGGCCGGAAAATTAATAACTTTCAGCTACGCTCTGGAATAACTCTGGAACCAAAAATGCTAGGGAGATACAGTTTGTACCTTAGTCATGCTGGCATATTCCTGCGTCCATTTGTTAAAGGTTTAGGGCGACTTGCACACTTCTTGATAGGAAAAAGCTCAAGTAGGCGGGGTTGCTCAGAAACGATTTCAACAGCCTCCACTATGGGAGTTTTGTGCACAGAGCTGTCGGAGAGAAAAACAAAATGTACAACGGGTAATTTCGATCCCAGTATCTTGCTCAATCATCAAAATTTTACCACCACAGGATTGCCATGTTCAAGGGCTTTCCTCTCGTATCAAACTTAAAGCTCTGACGATTTTTAAGGCGGGGCCAGATGCGACGGCGCGAGCAGGCACCCATTAGAAATTGACGTACACTGTGCGTGTATACAGCGTATACAAAGACACGGCGCAGTCGGGGTTCCAACCAACAATAAGGGGGTCATTGAAAACATAGGCCGGACAATTAAAAACTTTCAGCTACGCTCTGGAATAACTCTGGAACCAAAAATGCTGGGGAGATGCAGTTTGTACCTTAGTCATGCTGGCATATTCCTGCGTCCATTTTGTAAAGGTTTAGGGCGACTTGCACACTTCTTGATAGGAAAAAGCTCAAGTAGGCGGGGTTGCTCAGAAACGATTTCAACAGCCTCCACTATGGGAGTTTTGCGCACAGAGCTGACGGAGAGAAAAACAAAATGTACAACGGGTAATTTCGATCCCAGTATCCTGCTCAATCTTCAAAATGTTACCACCACAGGATTGCCATGTTCAAGGGCTTTCCTCTCGTACCAAACTTAAAGCTCTGACGATTTTTAAGGCGGGGCCAGATGCGACGGCGCGAGCAGGCACCCATTAGAAATTGACGTACACTGTGTGTGTATACAGCGTATACAAGGACACGGCGCAGTCAGGGTTCCAACCAACAATAAGGGGGTCATTGAAAAAATAGGCCGGACAATTAAAAACTTTCAGCTACGCTCTGGAATAACTCTGGAACCAAAAATGCTAGGGAGATGCAGTTTGTACCTTAGTCATGCTGGCATATTCCTGCGTCCATTTTTGAGAGGTTTAGGGCGACTTGCACACTTCTTGACCGGAAAAAGCTCAAGTAGGCGGGGTTGCTCAGAAACGATTTCAACAGCCTCCACTATGGGGGTTTTGCGCACAGAGCTGTCAGAGAGAAAAACAAAATGTACAATGGGTAATTTCGATCCCAGTATCCTGCACAATCTTCACAATTTTACCACCACAGGATTGCCATGTTCAAGGGCTTTCCTCTCGTACCAAACTTAAAGCTCTGACGATTTTTAAGGCGGGGCCAGATGCGACGGCGCGAGCAGGCACCCATTAGAAATTGACGTACACTGTGCGTGTATACAGCGTATACAAAGACACGGCGCAGTCAGGGTTCCAACCAACAATAAGGGGGTCATTGAAAAAATAGGCCGGACAATTAAAAACTTTCAGCTACGCTCTGGAATAACTCTGGAACCAAAAATGCTGGGGAGATGCAGTTTGTACCTTAGTCATGCTGGCATATTCCTGCGTCCATTTTATAAAGGTTTAGGGCGACTTGCACACTTCTTGATAGGAAAAAGCTCAAGTAGGCGGGGTTGCTCAGAAACGATTTCAACAGCCTCCACTAAGGGAGTTTTGCGCACAGAGCTGTCGGAGAGAAAAATAAAATGTACAACGGGTAATTTCGATCCCAGTATCCTGCTCAATCTTCAAAATTTTACCACCACAGGATTGCCATGTTCAAGGGCTTTCCTCTCGTACCAAACTTAAAGCTCTGATGATTTTTAAGGCGGGGCCAGATGCGACGGCGCGAGCAGGCACCAATTAGAAGTTGACGTACACTGTGCGTGTATACAGCATAACCAAAGACACGGCGCAGTCAGGGTTCCAACCAACAATAAGGGGGGTCATTGAAAAAATAGGCCGGACAATTAACAACTTTCAGCTGCGCTCTGGAATAACTCTGGAACCAAAAATGCTAGGGAGATGCAGTTTGTACCTTAGTCATGCTGGCATATTCCTGCGTCCATTTCTTAAAGGTTTAGGGCGACTTGCACACTTCTTGATAGGTAAAAGCTCAAGTAGGCGGGGTTGCTCAGAAACGATTTCAACAGCCTCCACTATGGGAGTTTTGCGCACAGAGCTGTCGGAGAGAAAAACAAAATGTACAACGGGTAATTTCGATCCCAGTATCCTGCTCAATCTTCACAATTTTACCACCACAGGATTGCCATGTTCAAGGGCTTTCCTCTCGTACCAAACTTAAAGCTCTGACGATTTTTAAAACGGGGCCAGATGCGACGGCGCGAGCAGGCACCCATTAGAAATTGACGTACACTGTGCGTGTATACAGCGTATACAAAGACACGGCGCAGTCAGGGTTCCAACCAACAATAAGGGAGTCATTGAAAAAATAGGCCGGAAAATTAATAACTTTCAGCTACGCTCTGGAATAACTCTGGAACCAAAAATGCTAGGGAGATGCAGTTTGTACCTTAGTCATGCTGGCATATTCCTGCGTCCATTTCTTAAAGGTTTAGGGCGACTTGCACACTTCTTGATAGGAAAAAGCTCAAGTAGGCGGGGTTGCTCAGAAACGATTTCAACAGCCTCCACTATGGGAGTTTTGCGCACAGAGCTGTCGGAGAGAAAAACAAAATGTACAACGGGTAATTTCGATCCCAGTATCTTGCTCAATCTTCAAAATTGTACCACCACAGGATTGCCATGTTCAAGGGCTTTCCTCTCGTACCAAACTTAAAGCTCTGACGATTTTTAAGGCGGGGCCAGATGCGACGGCGCGAGCAGGCACCCATTAGAAATTGACGTACACTGTGCGTGTATACAGCGTATACAAAGACACGGCGCAGTCAGGGTTCCAACCAACAATAAGGGGGTAATTGAAAAAATAGGCCGGACAATTAAAAACTTTCAGCTACGCTCTGGAATAACTCTGGAACCAAAAATGCTGGGGAGATGCAGTTTGTACCTTAGTCATGCTGGCATATTCCTGCGTCCATTTTGTAAAGGTTTAGGGCGACTTGCACCCTTCTTGATAGGAAAAAGCTCAAGTAGGCGGGGTTGCTCAGAAACGTTTTCAACAGCCTCCACTATGGGAGTTTTGCGCACAGAGCTGTCGGAGAGAAAAACAAAATGTACAACGGGTAATTTCGATCCCAGTATCCTGCTCAATCTTCAAAATTTTACCACCACAGGATTGCCATGTTCAAGGGCTTTCCTCTCGTACCAAACTTAAAGCTCTGACGATTTTTAAGGCGGGGCCAGATGCGACGGCGCGAGCAGGCACCCATTAGAAATTGACGTACACTGTGCGTGTATACAGCGTATACAAGGACACGGCGCAGTCAGGGTTCCAACCAACAATAAGGGGGTCATTGAAAAAATAGGCCGGACAATTAAAAACTTACAGCTACGCTCTGGAATAACTCTGGAACCAAAAATGCTAGGGAGATGCAGTTTGTACCTTAGTCATGCTGGCATATTCCTGCGTCCATTTTTGAGAGGTTTAGGGCGACTTGCACACTTCTTGATAGGAAAAAGCTCAAGTAGGCGGGGTTGCTCAGAAACGATTTCAACAGCCTCCACTATGGGAGTTTTGCGCACAGAGCTGTCGGACAGAAAAACAAAATGTACAATGGGTAATTTCGATCCCAGTATCTTGCTCAATCTTCACAATTTTACCACCACAGGATTGCCACGTTCGAGGGCTTTCCTCTCGTACCAAACTTAAAGCTCTGATGATTTTTAAGGCGGGGCCAGATGCGACGGCGCGAGCAGGCACCAATTAGAAGTTGACGTACATTGTGCGTGTATACAGCGTAACCAAAGACACGGCGCAGTCAGGGTTCCAACCAACAATAAGGGGGGTCATTGAAAAAATAGGCCGGACAATTAACAACTTTCAGCTACGCTCTGGAATAACTCTAAAACCAAAAATGCTAGGGAGATGCAGTTTGTACCTTAGTCATGCTGGCATATTCCTGCGTCTATTTTTTAAAGGTTTAGGGCGACTTGCACACTTCTTGATAGGTAAAAGCTCAAGTAGGCGGGGTTGCTCAGAAACGATTTCAACAGCCTCCACTATGGGAGTTTTGCGCACAGAGCTGTCGGAGAAAAAAACAAAATGTACAACGGGTAATTTCGATCCCAGTATCCTGCTCAATCTTCAAAATTTTACCACCACAGGATTGCCATGTTCAAGGGCTTTCCTCTCGTACCAAACTTAAAGCTCTGACGATTTTTAAAACGGGGCCAGATGCGACGGCGCGAGCAGGCACCCATTAGAAATTGACGTACACTGTGCGTGTATACAGCGTATACAAAGACACGGCGCAGTCAGGGTTCCAACCAACAATAAGGGAGTCATTGAAAAAATAGGCCGGAAAATTAATAACTTTCAGCTACGCTCTGGAATAACTCTGGAACCAAAAATGCCAGGGAGATACAGTTTGTACCTTAGTCATGCTGGCATATTCCTGCGTCCATTTTTTAAAGGTTTAGGGCGGCTTGCACACTTCTTGATAGGAAAAAGCTCAAGTAGGCGGGGTTGCTCAGAAACGATTTCAACAGCCTCCACTATGGGAGTTTTGCGCACAGAGCTGTCGGAGAGAAAAACAAAATGTACAACGGGTAATTTCGATCCCAGTATCTTGCTCAATCTTCAAAATTTTACCACGACAGGATTGCCATGTTCAAGGGCTTTCCTCTCGTACCAAACTTGAAGCTCTGACGATTTTTAAGGCGGGGCCAGATGCGACGGCGCGAGCAGGCACCCATTAGAAATTGACGTACACTGTGCGTGTATACAGCGTATACAAAGACACGGCGCAGTCAGGGTTCCAACCAACAATAAGAGGGTCATTGAAAAAATAGGCCGGACAATTAAAAACTTTCAGCTACGCTCTGGAATAACTCTGGAACCAAAAATGCTAGGGAGATGCAGTTTGTACCTTAGTCATGCTGGCATATTCCTGCGTCCATTTTTTAAAGGTTTAGGGCGACTTGCACACTTCTTGATAGGAAAAAGCTCAAGTAGGCGGGGTTGCTCAGAAACGATTTCAACAGCCTCCACTATGGGAGTTTTGCGCACAGAGCTGTCGGACAGAAAAACAAAATGTACAATGGGTAATTTCGATCCCAGTATCTTGCTCAATCTTCACAATTTTACCACCACAGGATTGCCACGTTCGAGGGCTTTCCTCTCGTACCAAACTTAAAGCTCTGATGATTTTTAAGGCGGGGCCAGATGCGACGGCGCGAGCAGGCACCAATTAGAAGTTGACGTACATTGTGCGTGTATACAGCGTAACCAAAGACACGGCGCAGTCAGGGTTCCAACCAACAATAAGGGGGGTCATTGAAAAAATAGGCCGGACAATTAACAACTTTCAGCTACGCTCTGGAATAACTCTAAAACCAAAAATGCTAGGGAGATGCAGTTTGTACCTTAGTCATGCTGGCATATTCCTGCGTCTATTTTTTAAAGGTTTAGGGCGACTTGCACACTTCTTGATAGGTAAAAGCTCAAGTAGGCGGGGTTGCTCAGAAACGATTTCAACAGCCTCCACTATGGGAGTTTTGCGCACAGAGCTGTCGGAGAAAAAAACAAAATGTACAACGGGTAATTTCGATCCCAGTATCCTGCTCAATCTTCAAAATTTTACCACCACAGGATTGCCATGTTCAAGGGCTTTCCTCTCGTACCAAACTTAAAGCTCTGACGATTTTTAAAACGGGGCCAGATGCGACGGCGCGAGCAGGCACCCATTAGAAATTGACGTACACTGTGCGTGTATACAGCGTATACAAAGACACGGCGCAGTCAGGGTTCCAACCAACAATAAGGGAGTCATTGAAAAAATAGGCCGGAAAATTAATAACTTTCAGCTACGCTCTGGAATAACTCTGGAACCAAAAATGCCAGGGAGATACAGTTTGTACCTTAGTCATGCTGGCATATTCCTGCGTCCATTTTTTAAAGGTTTAGGGCGGCTTGCACACTTCTTGATAGGAAAAAGCTCAAGTAGGCGGGGTTGCTCAGAAACGATTTCAACAGCCTCCACTATGGGAGTTTTGCGCACAGAGCTGTCGGAGAGAAAAACAAAATGTACAACGGGTAATTTCGATCCCAGTATCTTGCTCAATCTTCAAAATTTTACCACGACAGGATTGCCATGTTCAAGGGCTTTCCTCTCGTACCAAACTTGAAGCTCTGACGATTTTTAAGGCGGGGCCAGATGCGACGGCGCGAGCAGGCACCCATTAGAAATTGACGTACACTGTGCGTGTATACAGCGTATACAAAGACACGGCGCAGTCAGGGTTCCAACCAACAATAAGAGGGTCATTGAAAAAATAGGCCGGACAATTAAAAACTTTCAGCTACGCTCTGGAATAACTCTGGAACCAAAAATGCTAGGGAGATGCAGTTTGTACCTTAGTCATGCTGGCATATTCCTGCGTCCATTTTTTAAAGGTTTAGGGCGACTTGCACACTTCTTGATAGGAAAAAGCTCAAGTAGGCGGGGTTGCTCAGAAACGATTTCAACAGCCTCCACTATGGGAGTTTTGCGCACAGAGCTGTCGGAGAGAAAAACAAAATGTACAACGGGTAATTTCGATCCCAGTATCCTGCTCAATCTTCAAATTTTTACCACCACAGGATTGCCATGTTCAAGGGCTTTCCTCTCGTACCAAACTTAAAGCTCGGACGATTTTTAAGACGGGGCCAGGTGCGACGGCGCGAGCAGGCACCCATTTAGAGTTAACGTACACTGTGCTGGATACAGCGTATACAAAGACACGGCGCAGTCAGGGTTCCAACCAACAATAAGGGGGTCATTGAAAAAATAGGCCGGACAATTAAAAACTTTCAGCTACGCTCTGGAATAACTCTGGAACCAAAAAAGCTGGGGAGATGCAGTTTGTACCTAAGTGATGCTTGCATATTCCTGCGTCCATTTTTTAAAGGTTTAGGGCGACTTGCACACTTCTTGATAGGAAAAAGCCCAAGTAGGCGGGGTTGCTCAGAAACGATTTCAACAGCCTCCACTATGGGAGTTTTGCGCACAGAGCTGTCGGAGAGAAAAACAAAATGTACAACGGGTAATTTCGATCCCAGTATCCTGCTCAATCTTCAAAATTTTACCACCACAGGATTGCCATGTTCAAGGGCTTTCCTCTCGTACCAAACTTAAAGCTCTGACGATTTTTAAAACGGGGCCAGATGCGACGGCGCGAGCAGGCACCCATTAGAAATTGACGTACACTGTGCGTGTATACAGCGCATACAAGGACACGGCGCAGTCAGGGTTCCAACCAACAATAAGGGGGTAATTGAAAAAATAGGCCGGAAAATTAAAAACTTTCAGCTACGCTCTGGAATAACTTTGGAACCAAAAATGCTAGGGAGATACAATTTGTACCTTAGTCATGCTGGCATATTCCTGCGTCCATTTGTTAAAGGTTTAGGGCGACTTGCACACTTCTTGATAGGAAAAAGCTCAAGTAGGCGGGGTTGCTCAGAAACGATTTCAACAGCCTCCACTATGGGAGTTTTGCGCACAGAGCTGTCGGAGAGAAAAACAAAATGTACAACGGGTAATTGCGATCCCAGTATCCTGCTCAATCTTCAAAATTTTACCACCACAGGATTGCCATGTTCAAGGGCTTTCTTCTCGTACCAAACTTAAAGCTCTGACGATTTTAAAGGCGGGGCCAGATGCGACGGCGCGAGCAGGCACCCATTAGAAATTGACGTACACTGTGCGTGTATACAGCGTATACAAGGACACGGCGCAGTCAGGGTTCCAACCAACAATGAGGGGGTCATTGAAAAAATAGGCCGGACAATTAAAAACTTTCAGCTACGCTCTGGAATAACTCTGGAACCAAAAATGCTAGGGAGATGCAGTTTGTACCTTAGTCATGGTGGCATATTCCTGCGTCCATTTTTGAAAGGTTTAAAGCGACTTGCACACTTCTTGATAGGAAAAAGCTCAAGTAGGCGGGGTTGCTCAGAAACGATTTCAACAGCCTCCACTATGGGAGTTTTGCGCACAGAGCTGTCGGAGAGAAAAACAAAATGTACAATGGGTAATTTCGATCCCAGTATCCTGCTCAATCTTCACAATTTTACCACCACAGGATTGCCATGTTCAAGGGCTTTCCTCTCGTACCAAACTTAAAGCTCTGATGATTTTTAAGGCGGGACCAGATGCGACGGCGCGAGCAGGCACCAATTAGAAGTTGACGTACACTGTGCGTGTATACAGCGTAACCAAAGACACGGCGCAGTCAGGGTTCCAACCAACAATAAGGGAGTCATTGAAAAAATAGGCCGGAAAATTAATAACTTTCAGCTACGCTCTGGAATAACTCTGGAACCAAAAATGCTAGGGAGATACAGTTTGTACCTTAGTCATGCTGGCATAATCCTGCGTCCATTTTTTAAAGGTTTAGGGCGACTTGCACACTTCTTGATAGGAAAAAGCTCAAGTAGGCGGGGTTGCTCAGAAACGATTTCAACAGCCTCCACTATGGGAGTTTTGCGCACAGAGCTGTCGGAGAAAAAAACAAAATGTACAACGGGTAATTTCGATCCCAGTATCCTGCTCAATCTTCAAAATTTTACCACCACAGGATTGCCATGTTCAAGGGCTTTCCTCTCGTACCAAACTTAAAGCTCTGACGATTTTTAAAACGGGGCCAGATGCGACGGCGCGAGCAGGCACCCATTAGAAATTGACGTACACTGTGCGTGTATACAGCGTATACAAAGACACGGCGCAGTCAGGGTTCCAACCAACAATAAGGGAGTCATTGAAAAAATAGGCCGGAAAATTAACAACTTTCAGCTACGCTCTGGAATAACTCTGGAACCAAAAATGCTAGGGAGATACAGTTTGTACCTTAGTCATGCTGGCATATTCCTGCGTCCATTTTTTAAAGGTTTAGGGCGACTTGCACACTTCTTGATAGGAAAAAGCTCAAGTAGGCGGGGTTGCTCAATTAAAAACTTTCAGCTACGCTCTGGAATAACTCTGGAACCAAAAATGGTAGGGAGATGCAGTTTGTACCTTAGTCATGCTGGCATATTCCTGCGTCCATTTTTCAAAAGTTTAGGGCGACTTGTACACTTCTTGATAGGAAAAAGCTCAAGTAGGCGGGGTTGGTCAGAAACGATTTCAACAGCCTCTACTATGGGAGTTTTGCGCACAGAGCTGTCGGAGAGAAAAACAAAATGTACAACGGGTAATTTCGATCCCAGTATCCTGCTCAATCTTCAAAATTTTACCACCACAGGATTGCCATGTTCAAGGGCTTTCCTCTCGTACCATACTTAAAGCTCTGACGATTTTTAAGGCGGGGCCAGATGCGACGGCGCGAGCAGGCACCCAATAGAAATTGACGCACACTGTGCGTGTATACAGCGTGTACAAATACACGGCGCAGTCAGGGTTCCAGCCAACAATAAGGGGGTCATTGAAAAAATAGGCCGGACAATTAAAAACTTTCAGCTACGCTCTGGAATAACTCTGTAACCAAAAATGCTAGAGAGATGCAGTTTGTACCTTAGTGATGCTTGCATATTCCTGCGTCCATTTGTTAAAGGTTTAGGGCGACTTGTACACTTCTTGATAGGAAAAAGCTCAAGTAGGCAGGGTTGCTCAGAAACGATTTCAACAGCCTCCACTATGGGAGTTTTGCGTACAGAGCTGTCGGAGAGAAAAACAAAATGTACAACGGGTAATTTCGATCCCAGTATCCTGCTCAATCTTCAAAATTTTACCACCACAGGATTGCCATGTTCAAGGGCTTTCCTCTCGTACCAAACTGAAAGCTCTGACGATTTTTAAGGCGGGGCCAGATGCGACGGCGCGAGCAGGCACTCATTAGAAATTGACGTACACTGTGCGTGTATACAGCGTATACAAAGACACGGCGCAGTCAGGGTTCCAGCCAACAATAAGGGGGTCCTTGAAAAAATAGGCCGGACAATTAAAAACTTTCAGCTACGCTCTGGAATTAGTCTGGAACCAAAAATGCTAGGGAGATGCAGTTTGTACCTTAGTGATGCTTGCATATTCCTGCGTCCATTTTTTAAAGGTTTAGGGCGACTTGCACACTTCTTGAAAGGAAAAAGCTCAAGTAGGCGGGGTTGCTCAGAAACGATTTCAACAGCCTCCACTATGGGAGTTTTGCGCACAGAGCTGTCGGAGAGAAAAACAAAATGTTCAACGGGTAATTTCGATCCCAGTATCCTGCTCAATCTTCAAAATTTTACCACCACAGGATTGCCATGTTCAAGGGCTTTCCTCTCGTACCAAACTAAAAGCTCTGACAATTTTTAAGGCGGGGCCAGATGCAACGGCGCGAGCAGGCACCCATTAGAAATTGACGTACACTGTGCGTGTATACAGCGTATACAAAGACACGGCGCAGTCAGGGTTCCAACCAACAATAAGGGGGGTCATTGAAAAAATAGGCCGGACAATTAAAAACTTTCAGCTACGCTCTGGAATAACTCTGGAACCAAAAATGGTAGGGAGATGCAGTTTGTACCTTAGTCATGCTGGCATATTCCTGCGTCCATTTTTCAAAAGTTTAGGGCGACTTGTACACTTCTTGATAGGAAAAAGCTCAAGTAGGCGGGGCTGGTCAGAAACGATTTCAACAGCCTCCACTATGGGAGTTTTGCGCACAGAGCTGTCGGAGAGAAAAACAAAATGTTCAACGGGTAATTTCGATCCCAGTATCCTGCTCAATCTTCACAATTTTACCACCACAGGATTGCCATGTTCAAGGGCTTTCCTCTCGTACCAAACTAAAAGCTCTGACAATTTTTAAGGCGGGGCCAGATGCAACGGCGCGAGCAGGCACCCATTAGAAATTGACGTACACTGTGCGTGGATACAGCGTATACAAATACACGGCGCAGTCAGGGTTCCAGCCAACAATCAGGGGGTCATTGAAAAAATAGGCCGGACAATTAAAAACTTTCAGCTACGCTCTGGAATAACTCTGGAACCAAAAATGCTAGGGAGACGCAGTTTGTACCTTAGTCATGCTGGCATATTCCTGCGTCCATCTCTTAAAGGTTTAGGGCGACTTGCACACTTCTTGATAGGAAAAAGCTCAAGTAGGCGGGGTTGCTCAGAAACGATTTCAACAGCCTCCACTATGGGAGTTTTGCGCACAGAGCTGTCGGAGAGAAAAACAAAATGTACAACGGGTAATTTCGATCCCAGTATCCTGCTCAATCTTCAAAATGTTACCACCACAGGATTGCCATGTTAAAGGGCTTTCCTCTCGTACCAAACTTAAAGCTCTGACGATTTTTAAGGCGGGGCCAGATGCGACGGCGCGGGCAGGCACCCATTAGAAATTGACGTACACTGTGCGTGTATACAGCGTATACAAAGACAAGGCGCAGTCAGGGTTCCAACCAACAATAAGAGGGGTCATTGAAAAAATAGGCCGGACAATTAAAAACTTTCAGCTACGCTCTGGAATAACTCTGTAACCAAAAATGCTAGGTAGGGAGATGCAGTTTGTACCTTAGTCATGCTGGCATATTCCTGCGTCCATTTTTTAAAAGTTTAGGGCGACTTGTACACTTCTTGATAGGAAAAAGCTCAAGTAGGCGGGGTTGCTCAGAAACGATTTCAACAGCCTCCACTATGGGAGTTTTGCGTACAGAGCTGTCGGAGAGAAAAACAAAATGTACAACGGGTAATTTCGATCCCAGTATCCTGCTCAATCTTCAAAATTTTACCACCACAGGATTGCCATGTTCAAGGGCTTTCCTCTCGTACCAAAGTTAAAGCTCTGACGATATTTAAGACGGGGCCAGATGCGACGGCGCGAGCAGGCACCAATTAGAAGTTGACGTACACTGTGCGTGTATACAGCGTATACAACGACACGGCGCAGTCAGGGTTCCAATCAACAATAAGGGGGTCATTGAAAAAATAGGCCGGACAATTAAAAACTTACAGCTTCGCTCTGGAATACCTCTGGAACCAAAAACGCTAGGGAGATGCAGTTTGTACCTTAGTCATGCTGGCATATTCCTGCGTCCATTTTTTAAAGGTTTAGTGCGACTTGCACACTTCTTGATAGAAAAAAGCTCAAGTAGGCGGGGTTGCTCAGAAACGATTTCAACAGCCTCCACTATGGGAGTTTTGCGCACAGAGCTGTCGGAGAGAAAAACAAAATGTACAACGGGTAATTTCGATCCCAGTATCCTGCTCAATCTTCAAAAATTTACCACCACAGGATTGCCATGTTCAAGGGCTTTCCTCTCGTACCAAACTTAAAGCTCTGACGATTTTTAAGACGGGGCCAGATGCGACGGCGCGAGCAGGCACCAATTAGAAGTTGACGTACACTGTGCGTGTATACAGCGTATACAAAGACACGGCGCAGTCAGGGTTCCAACCAACAATAAGGGGGGTCATTGAAAAAATAGGCCGGACAATTAACAACTTTCAGCTACGCTCTGGAATAACTCTGGAACCAAAAATGCTAGGGAGATGCAGTTTGTACCTTAGTCATGCTGCCATATTCCTGCGTCCATTTTTTAAAGGTTTAGGGCGACTTGCACACTTCTTGATGGGTAAAAGCTCAAGTAGGCGGGGTTGCTCAGAAACGATTTCAACAGCCTCCACTATGGGAGTTTTGCGCACAGAGCTGACGGAGAGAAAAACAAAAGGTACAACGGGTAATTTCGATCCCAGTATCCTGCTCAATCTTCAAAGTTTTACCACCAAAGGATTGCCATGTTCAAGGGCTTTCCTCTCGTACCAAACTTAATGCTCTGACGATTTTTAAAGCGGGGCCAGATGCGACGGCGCGAGCAGGCACCCATTAGAAATTGACGTACACTGTGCGTGTATACAGCGTATACAAAGACACGGCGCAGTCAGGGTTCCAACCAACAATTAGGGGGTCATTGAAAAAATAGGCCGGAAAATTAATAACTTTCAGCTACGCTCTGGAATAACTCTGGAACCAAAAATGCTAGGGAGATACAGTTTGTACCTTAATCATGCTGGCATATTCCTGCGTCCATTTGTTAAAGGTTTAGGGCGACTTGCAAACTCCTTGATAGGAAAAAGCTCAAGTAGGCGGGGTTGCTCAGAAACGATTTCAACAGCCTCCACTATGGGAGTTTTGCGCACAGAGCTGTCGGAGAGAAAAACAAAATGTACAACGGGTAATTTCGATCCCAGTATCCTGCTCAATCTTCAAAATGTTACCACCACAGGATTGCCATGTTAAAGGGCTTTCCTCTCGTACCAAACTTAAAGCTCTGACGATTTTTAAGACGGGGCCAGATGCGACGGCGCGAGCAGGCACCAATTAGAAGTTGACGTACACTGTGCGTGTATACAGCGTATACAAAGACACGGCGCAGTCAGGGTTCCAACCAACAATAAGGGGGGTCATTGAAAAAATAGGCCGGACAATTAACAACTTTCAGCTACGCTCTGGAATAACTCTGGAACCAAAAATGCTAGGGAGATGCAGTTTGTACCTTAGTCATGCTGCCATATTCCTGCGTCCATTTTTTAAAGGTTTAGGGCGACTTGCACACTTCTTGATGGGTAAAAGCTCAAGTAGGCGGGGTTGCTCAGAAACGATTTCAACAGCCTCCACTATGGGAGTTTTGCGCACAGAGCTGACGGAGAGAAAAACAAAAGGTACAACGGGTAATTTCGATCCCAGTATCCTGCTCAATCTTCAAAGTTTTACCACCAAAGGATTGCCATGTTCAAGGGCTTTCCTCTCGTACCAAACTTAATGCTCTGACGATTTTTAAAGCGGGGCCAGATGCGACGGCGCGAGCAGGCACCCATTAGAAATTGACGTACACTGTGCGTGTATACAGCGTATACAAAGACACGGCGCAGTCAGGGTTCCAACCAACAATTAGGGGGTCATTGAAAAAATAGGCCGGAAAATTAATAACTTTCAGCTACGCTCTGGAATAACTCTGGAACCAAAAATGCTAGGGAGATACAGTTTGTACCTTAATCATGCTGGCATATTCCTGCGTCCATTTGTTAAAGGTTTAGGGCGACTTGCAAACTCCTTGATAGGAAAAAGCTCAAGTAGGCGGGGTTGCTCAGAAACGATTTCAACAGCCTCCACTATGGGAGTTTTGCGCACAGAGCTGTCGGAGAGAAAAACAAAATGTACAACGGGTAATTTCGATCCCAGTATCCTGCTCAATCTTCAAAATGTTACCACCACAGGATTGCCATGTTAAAGGGCTTTCCTCTCGTACCAAAGTTAAAGCTCTGACGATATTTAAGACGGGGCCAGATGCGACGGCGCGAGCAGGCACCAATTAGAAGTTGACGTACACTGTGCGTGTATACAGCGTATACAACGACACGGCGCAGTCAGGGTTCCAATCAACAATAAGGGGGTCATTGAAAAAATAGGCCGGACAATTAAAAACTTACAGCTTCGCTCTGGAATACCTCTGGAACCAAAAACGCTAGGGAGATGCAGTTTGTACCTTAGTCATGCTGGCATATTCCTGCGTCCATTTTTTAAAGGTTTAGTGCGACTTGCACACTTCTTGATAGAAAAAAGCTCAAGTAGGCGGGGTTGCTCAGAAACGATTTCAACAGCCTCCACTATGGGAGTTTTGCGCACAGAGCTGTCGGACAGAAAAACAAAATGTACAACGGGTAATTTCGATCCCAGTATCCTGCTCAATCTTCAAAATTTTACCACCACAGGATTGCCATGTTCAAGGGCTTTCCTCTCGTACCAAACTTAATGCTCTGACGATTTTTAAAGCGGGGCCAGATGCGACGGCGCGAGCAGGCACCCATTAGAAATTGACGTACACTGTGCGTGTATACAGCGTATACAAAGACACGGCGCAGTCAGGGTTCCAACCAACAATTAGGGGGTCATTGAAAAAATAGGCCGGAAAATTAATAACTTTCAGCTACGCTCTGGAATAACTCTGGAACCAAAAATGCTAGGGAGATACAGTTTGTACCTTAATCATGCTGGCATATTCCTGCGTCCATTTGTTAAAGGTTAAGGGCGACTTGCAAACTTCTTGATAGGAAAAAGCTCAAGTAGGCGGGGTTGCTCAGAAACGATTTCAACAGCCTCCACTATGGGAGTTTTGCGCACAGAGCTGTCGGAGAGAAAAACAAAATGTACAACGGGTAATTTCGATCCCAGTATCCTGCTCAATCTTCAAAATGTTACCACCACAGGATTGCCATGTTAAAGGGCTTTCCTCTCGTACCAAACTTAAAGCTCTGACGATTTTTAAGGCGGGGCCAGATGCGACGGCGCGGGCAGGCACCCATTAGAAATTGACGTACACTGTGCGTGTATACAGCGTATACAAAGACAAGGCGCAGTCAGGGTTCCAACCAACAATAAGAGGGGTCATTGAAAAAATAGGCCGGACAATTAAAAACTTTCAGCTACGCTCTGGAATAACTCTGTAACCAAAAATGCTAGGTAGGGAGATGCAGTTTGTACCTTAGTCATGCTGGCATATTCCTGCGTCCATTTTTTAAAAGTTTAGGGCGACTTGTACACTTCTTGATAGGAAAAAGCTCAAGTAGGCGGGGTTGCTCAGAAACGATTTCAACAGCCTCCACTATGGGAGTTTTGCGTACAGAGCTGACGGAGAGAAAAACAAAAGGTACAACGGGTAATTTCGATCCCAGTATCCTGCTCAATCTTCAAAGTTTTACCACCAAAGGATTGCCATGTTCAAGGGCTTTCCTCTCGTACCAAACTTAATGCTCTGACGATTTTTAAAGCGGGGCCAGATGCGACGGCGCGAGCAGGCACCCATTAGAAATTGACGTACACTGTGCGTGTATACAGCGTATACAAAGACACGGCGCAGTCAGGGTTCCAACCAACAATCAGGGGGTCATTGAAAAAATAGGCCGGACAATTAAAAACTTTCAGCTACGCTCTGGAATAACTCTGGAACCAAAAATGCTAGGGAGATGCAGTTTGTACCTTAGTCATGCTGGCATATTCCTGCGTCCATCTCTTAAAGGTTTAGGGCGACTTGCACACTTCTTGATAGGAAAAAGCTCAAGTAGGCGGGGTTGCTCAGAAACGATTTCAACAGCCTCCACTATGGGAGTTTTGCGCACAGAGCTGTCGGAGAGAAAAACAAAATGTACAACGGGTAATTTCGATCCCAGTATCCTGCTCAATCTTCAAAATTTTACCACCCCAGGATTGCCATGTTCAAGGGCTTTCCTCTCGTACCAAACTTAAAGCTCTGACGAATTTTAAGGCGGAGCCAGATGCGACGGCGCGAGCAGGCACCCATTAGAAATTGACGAACACTGTGCGTATACACAGCGTATACAAAGACACGGCGCAGTCAGGGTTCCAACCAACAATAAGGGGGTCATTGATAAAATAGGCCGGACAATTGAAAACTTTCAGCTACGCTCTGGAATAACTCTGGAACCAAAAATGCTTGGGAGATGCAGTTTGTACCTTAGTCATGCTGGCATATTCCTGCGTCCATTATTTAAAGGTTTAGGGCGATTTGCACACTACTTGATAGGACAAAGCTCAAGTAGGCGGGGTTGCTCAGAAACGATTTCAACAGCCTCCACTACTGGAGTTTTGCGCACACAGCTGTCGGAGAGAAAAACAAAATGTACAACGGGTAATTTCGATCCCAGTATCCTGCTCAATCTTCAGAATTTTACCACCACAGGATTGCCATGTTCAAGGGCTTTCCTCTCGTACCAAACTTAAAGCTCTGACGATTTTTAAGGCGGGGCCAGATGCGACGGCGCGAGCAGGCACCCATTAAAAATTGACGTACACTGTGCGTGTATACAGCGTGTAAAAAGACACGGCGCAGTCAGGGTTCCAACCAACAATAAGGGGGTCATTGGAAAAATAGGCCGGACATTTAAAAACTTTCAGCTACGTTCTGGAATAACTCTGGAACCACAAATGCTAGGGAGATGCAGTTTGTACCTTAGTCATGCTGGCATGTTCCTGCGTCAA
Source organism: Asterias amurensis (assembly GCF_032118995.1). NCBI lineage: Eukaryota > Metazoa > Echinodermata > Asteroidea > Forcipulatida > Asteriidae > Asterias > Asterias amurensis. The sequence goes on from NC_092652.1 coordinate 8,789,909, forward strand.
TTTTGAAAAGGTTTAGGGTGACTTGCACACTTCTTGATAGGAAAAAGCTCAAGTAGGCGGGGTTGCTCAGAAACGATTTCAACAGCCTCCACTATGGGAGTTTTGCGCACAGAGCTGTCGGAGAGAAAAACAAAATGTACAACGGGTAATTTCGATCCCAGTATCCTGCTCAATCTTCAAATTTTTACCACCACAGGATTGCCATGTTCAAGGGCTTTCCTCTCGTACCAAACTTAAAGCTCTGACGATTTTTAAGGCGGGGCCAGATGCGACGGCGCGAGCAGGCACCCATTAGAAATAGACGTACACTGTGCGTGTATACAGCGTATACAAAGACACGGCGCAGTCAGGGTTCCAACCAACAATAAGGGGGTCATTGAAAAAATAGGCCGGACAATTGAAAATTTCAGCTACGCTCTGGAATAACTCTGGAACCAAAAATGCTGGGGAGATGCAGTTTGTACCTTAGTCATGCTGGCATATTCCTGCGTCCATTTCTTAAAGGTTTAGGGCGACTTGCACACTTCTTGATAGGAAAAAGCTCAAGTAGGCGGGGTTGCTCAGAAACGATTTCAACAGCCTCCACTATGGGAGTTTTGCGCACACAGCTGTCGGAGAGAAAAACAAAATGTACAACGGGTAATTTCGATCCCAGTATCCTGCTCAATCTTCAGAATTTTACCACCACAGGATTGCCATGTTCAAGGGCTTTCCTCTCGTACCAAACTTAAGGCTCTGACGATTTTTAAGGCGGGCCAGATGCGACGGCGCGAGCAGGCACCCATTAGAAATTGACGTACACTGTGCGTGTATACAGCGTGTACAAAGACACGGCGCAGTCAGGGTTTCAACCAACACTAAGGGGGTCATTGAAAAAATAGGCCGGACAATTAAAAACTTTCAGCTACGCTCTGGAATAACTCTGGAACCAAAAATGCTAGGGAGATGCAGTTTGTACCTTAGTCATGCTGGCATATTCCTGCGTCCATTTTTTAAAGGTTTAGGGCGACTTGCACACTTCTTGATAGGAAAAAGCTCAAGTAGGCGGGGTTGCTCAGAAACGATTTCAACAGCCTCCACTATGGGAGTTTTGCGCACAGAGCTGTCGGAGAGAAAAACAAAATGTACAACGGGTAATTTCGATCCCAGTATCCTGCTCAATCTTCAAATTTTTACCACCACAGGATTGCCATGTTCAAGGGCTTTCCTCTCGTACCAAACTTAAAGCTCTGACGATTTTTAAGGCGGGGCCAGATGCGACGGCGCGAGCAGGCACCCATTAGAAATAGACGTACACTGTGCGTGTATACAGCGTATACAAAGACACGGCGCAGTCAGGGTTCCAACCAACAATAAGGGGGTCATTGAAAAAATAGGCCGGACAATTGAAAATTTCAGCTACGCTCTGGAATAACTCTGGAACCAAAAATGCTAGGGAGATGCAGTTTGTACCTTAGTCATGCTGGCATATTCCTGCGTCCATTTCTTAAAGGTTTAGGGCGACATGCACACTTCTTGATAGGAAAAAGCTCAAGTAGGCGGGGTTGCTCAGAAACGATTTCAACAGCCTCCACTATGGGAGTTTTGCGCACACAGCTGTCGGAGAGAAAAACAAAATGTACAACGGGTAATTTCGATCCCAGTATCCTGCTCAATCTTCAGAATTTTACCACCACAGGATTGCCATGTTCAAGGGCTTTCCTCTCGTACCAAACTTAAGGCTCTGACGATTTTTAAGGCGGGCCAGATGCGACGGCGCGAGCAGGCACCCATTAGAAATTGACGTACACTGTGCGTGTATACAGCGTGTACAAAGACACGGCGCAGTCAGGGTTTCAACCAACACTAAGGGGGTCATTGAAAAAATAGGCCGGACAATTAAAAACTTTCAGCTACGCTCTGGAATAACTCTGGAACCAAAAATGCTAGGGAGATGCAGTTTGTACCTTAGTCATGCTGGCATATTCCTGCGTCCATTTTTTAAAGGTTTAGGGCGACTTGCACACTTCTTGATAGGAAAAAGCTCAAGTAGGCGGGGTTGCTCAGAAACGATTTCAACAGCCTCCACTATGGGAGTTTTGCGCACAGAGCTGTCGGAGAGAAAAACAAAATGTACAACGGGTAATTTCGATCCCAGTATCCTGCTCAATCTTCAGAATTTTACCACCACAGGATTGCCATGTTCAAGGGCTTTCCTCTCGTACCAAACTTAAGGCTCTGACGATTTTTAAGGCGGGCCAGATGCGACGGCGCGAGCAGGCACCCATTAGAAATTGACGTACACTGTGCGTGTATACAGCGTGTACAAAGACACGGCGCAGTCAGGGTTCCAACCAACACTAAGGGGGTCATTGAAAAAATAGGCCGGACAATTAAAAACTTTCAGCTACGCTCTGGAATAACTCTGGAACCAAAAATGCTAGGGAGATGCAGTTTGTACCTTAGTCATGCTGGCATATTCCTGCGTCCATTTGTTAAAGGTTTAGGGCGACTTGCACACTTCTTGATAGGAAACAGCTCAAGTAGGCGGGGTTGCTCAGAAACGATTTCAACCGCCTCCACTATGGGAGTTTTGCGCACAGAGCTGTCGGAGAGAAAAACAAAATGTACAACGGGTAATTTCGATCCCAGTATCCTGCTCAATCTTCAAAGTTTTACCACCACAGGATTGCCATGTTCAAGGGCTTTCCTCTCGTACCAAACTTAAAGCTCTGACGATTTTTAAGGCGGGGCCAGATGCGACGGCGCGAGCAGGCACCCATTAGAAATTGACGTACACTGTGCGTGTATACAGCATATACAAAGACACGGCGCAGTCAGGGTTCCAACCAACAATAAGGGGGTCATTGAAAAAATAGGCCGGACAATTAAAAACTTTCAGCTACGCTCTGGAATAACTCTGGAACCAAAAATGCTAGGGAGATGCAGTTTGTACCTTAGTCATGCTGGCATATTCCTGCGTTCATTTTTTAAAGGTTTAGGGCGACTTGCACACTACTTGATAGGAAAAAGCTCAAGTAGGCGGGGATGCTCAGAAACGATTTCAACAGCCTCCACTATGGGAGTTGTGCGCACAGAGCTGTCGGAGAGAAAAAACAAAATGTACAACGGGTAATTTCGATCCCAGTATCCTGCTCAATCTTCAAAATTTTACCACCACAGGATTGCCATGTTCAAGGGCTTTCCTCTCGTACCAAACTTAAAGCTCTGACGATTGTTTAAAGCGGGGCCAGATGCGACGGCGCGGGCAGGCACCCATTATAAATTGACGTACACTGTGCGTGTATACAGCGTATACAAAGACACAGCGCAGTCAGGGTTCCAACCAACAATAAGGGGGTCATTGTAAAAATAGGCCGGACAATTAAAAACTTTCAGCTACGCTCTGGAATAACTCTGGAACCAAAAATGCTAGGGAGATGCAGTTTGTACCTTAGTCATGCTGGCATATTCCTGCGTCCATTTTGAAAAGGTTTAGGGCGACTTGCACACTTCTTGATAGGAAAAAGCTCAAGTAGGCGGGGTTGCTCAGAAACGATTTCAGCAGCCTCCACTATGGGAGTTTTGCGCACAGAGGTGTCGGAGAGAAAAACAAAATGTACAACGGGTAATTTCGATCCCAGTATCCTGCTCAATCTTCAAACTTTTACCACCACAGGATTGCCATGTTCAAGGGCTTTCCTCTCGTACCAAACTTAAAGCTCTGACGATTTTTAAGGCGGGGCCAGACGCGACGGCGCGAGCAGGCACCCATTAAAAAAGTTGACGTACACTGTGCCTGTGCGTGTACGACGACGATTTTTAAGGCGGGGCCAGATGCGACGGCGCGAGCAGGCACCCATTAGAAATTGACGTACACTGTGCGTGTTTACAGCGTATACAAAGACACGGCGCAGTCAGGGTTCCAACCAACAATAAGGGGGTCATTAAAATAATACGCCGGACAATTAAAAACTTTCAGCTACGCTCTGGAATAACTCTGAAACCAAAAATGCTAGGGAGATGCAGTTTGTACCTTAGTCATGCTGGCATATTCCTGCGTCCATTTTGAAAAGGTTTAGGGCGACTTGCACACTTCTTGATAGGAAAAAGCTCAAGTAGGCGGGGTTGCTCAGAAACGATTTCAGCAGCCTCCACTATGGGAGTTTTGCGTACAGAGCTGTCGGAGAGAAAAACAAAATGTACAACGGGTAATTTCGATCCCAGTATCCTGCTCAATCTTCAAAATTTTACCACCACAGGATTGCCATGTTCAAGGGCTTTCCTCTCGTACCAAACTTAAAGCTCTGACGATTTTTAAGGCGGAGACAGATGCGACGGCGCGAGCAGGCACCCATTAGAAATTGACGTACACTGTGCGTGTATACAGCGTATACAAAGACACGGCGCAGTCAGGGTTCCAACCAACAATAAGGGGGTCATTGATAAAATAGGCCGGACAATTGAAAACTTTCAGCTACGCTCTGGAATAACTCTGGAACCAAAAATGCTAGGGAGATGCAGTTTGTACCTTAGTCATGCTGGCATATTCCTGCGTCCATTTCTTAAAGGTTTAGGGCGACATGCACACTTCTTGATAGGAAAAAATTCAAGTAGGCGGGGTTGCTCAGAAACGATTTCAACAGCCTCCACTATGGGAGTTTTGCGCACAGAGCTGTCGGAGAGAAAAACAAAATGTACAACGGGTAATTTCGATCCTAGTATCCTGCTCAATCTTCAAAATTTTACCACCACAGGATTGCCATGTTCAAGGGCTTTCATCTCGTACCAAACTTAAATCTCTGACGATTATTAAGGCGGGGCCAGATGCGACGGCGCGGGCAGGCACCCATTAGAAATTGACGTACACTGTGCGTGTATACAGCGTATACAAAGACACGGCGCAGTCAGGGTTCCAACCAACAATAAGGGGGTCATTGAAAAAATAGGCCGGACAATTAAAAACTTTCAGCTACGCTCTGGAATAACTCTGGAACCAAAAATGCTAGGGAGATGCAGTTTGTACCTTAGTCATGCTGGCATATTCCTGCGTCCATTTTTTAAATGTTTAGGGCGACTTGCACACTTCTTGATAGGAAACAGCTCAAGTAGGCGGGGTTGCTCAGAAACGATTTCAACAGCCTCCACTATGGGAGTTTTGCGCACAGAGCTGTCGGAGAGAAAAACAAAATGTACAACGGGTAATTTCGATCCCAGTATCCTGCTCAATCTTCAAAATTTTACCACCACAGGATTGCCATGTTCAAGGGCTTTCCTCTCGTACCAAACTTAAAGCTCTGACGATTTTTAAGGCGGGGCCAGATGCGACGGCGCGAGCAGGCACCCATTAGAAATTGACGTACACTGTGCGTGTATACAGCATATACAAACACACGGCGCAGTCAGGGTTCCAACCAACAATAAGGGGGTCATTGAAAAAATAGGCCGGACAATTAAAAACTTTCAGCTACGCTCTGGAATAACTCTGGAACCAAAAATGCTAGGGAGATGCAGTTTGTACCTTAGTCATGCTGGCATATTCCTGCGTTCATTTTTTAAAGGTTTAGGGCGACTTGCACACTACTTGATAGGAAAAAGCTCAAGTAGGCGGGGATGCTCAGAAACGATTTCAACAGCCTCCACTATGGGAGTTGTGCGCACAGAGCTGTCGGAGAGAAAAAACAAAATGTACAACGGGTAATTTCGATCCCAGTATCCTGCTCAATCTTCAAAATTTTACCACCACAGGATTGCCATGTTCAAGGGCTTTCCTCTCGTACCAAACTTAAAGCTCTGACGATTGTTTAAAGCGGGGCCAGATGCGACGGCGCGGGCAGGCACCCATTATAAATTGACGTACACTGTGCGTGTATACAGCGTATACAAAGACACGGCGCAGTCAGGGTTCCAACCAACAATAAGGGGGTCATTGTAAAAATAGGCCGGACAATTAAAAACTTTCAGCTACGCTCTGGAATAACTCTGAAACCAAAAATGCTAGGGAGATGCAGTTTGTACCTTAGTCGTGCTGGCATATTCTTGCGTCCATTTTTTAAAGGTTTAGGGCGACTTGCACACTTCTTGATAGGAAAAAGCTCAAGTAGGCGGGGTTGCTCAGAAACGAATTCAACAGCCTCCACTATGGGAGTTTTGCGTACAGAGCTGTCGGAGAGAAAAACAAAATGTACAACGGGTAATTTCGATCCCAGTATCCTGCTCAATCTTCAAAATTTTACCACCACAGGATTGCCATGTTCAAGGGCTTTCCTCTCGTACCAAACTTAAAGCTCTGACGATTTTTAAGGCGGAGACAGATGCGACGGCGCGAGCAGGCACCCATTAGAAATTGACGTACACTGTGCGTGTATACAGCGTATACAAAGACACGGCGCAGTCAGGGTTCCAACCAACAATAAGGGGGTCATTGATAAAATAGGCCGGACAATTGAAAACTTTCAGCTACGCTCTGGAATAACTCTGGAACCAAAAATGCTAGGGAGATGCAGTTTGTACCTTAGTCATGCTGGCATATTCCTGCGTCCATTTCTTAAAGGTTTAGGGCGACATGCACACTTCTTGATAGGAAAAAATTCAAGTAGGCGGGGTTGCTCAGAAACGATTTCAACAGCCTCCACTATGGGAGTTTTGCGCACAGAGCTGTCGGAGAGAAAAACAAAATGTACAACGGGTAATTTCGATCCTAGTATCCTGCTCAATCTTCAAAATTTTACCACCACAGGATTGCCATGTTCAAGGGCTTTCATCTCGTACCAAACTTAAATCTCTGACGATTATTAAGGCGGGGCCAGATGCGACGGCGCGGGCAGGCACCCATTAGAAATTGACGTACACTGTGCGTGTATACAGCGTATACAAAGACACGGCGCAGTCAGGGTTCCAACCAACAATAAGGGGGTCATTGAAAAAATAGGCCGGACAATTAAAAACTTTCAGCTACGCTCTGGAATAACTCTGGAACCAAAAATGCTAGGGAGATGCAGTTTGTACCTTAGTCATGCTGGCATATTCCTGCGTCCATTTTTTAAATGTTTAGGGCGACTTGTTCACTTCTTGATAGGAAAAAGCTCAAGTAGGCGGGGTTGCTCAGAAACGATTTCAACAGCCTCCACTATGGGAGTTTTGCGCACAGAGCTGTCGGAGAGAAAAACAAAATGTACAACGGGTAATTTCGATCCCAGTATCCTGCTCAATCTTCAAAATTTTACCACCACAGGATTGCCATGTTCAAGGGCTTTCCTCTCGTATCAAACTTAAAGCTATCACGATTATTAAGGCGGGGCCACATGCGACGGCGCGAGCAGGCACCCATTAAAAATTGACGTACACTGTGCGTGTATACAGCGTGTAAAAAGACACGGCGCAGTCAGGGTTCCAACCAACAATAAGGGGGTCATTGAAAAAATAGGCCGGACAATTTAAAAACTTTCAGCTACGCTCTGGAATAACTCTGGAACCAAAAATGCTAGGGAGATGCAGTTTGTACCTTAGTCATGCTGGCATATTCCTGCGTCCATTTCTTAAAGGTTTAGGGCGACATGCACACTTCTTGATAGGAAAAAATTCAAGTAGGCGGGGTTGCTCAGAAACGATTTCAACAGCCTCCACTATGGGAGTTTTGCGCACAGAGCTGTCGGAGAGAAAAACAAAATGTACAACGGGTAATTTCGATCCTAGTATCCTGCTCAATCTTCAAAATTTTACCACAACAGGATTGCCATGTTCAAGGGCTTTCATCTCGTACCAAACTTAAATCTCTGACGATTATTAAGGCGGGGCCAGATGCGACGGCGCGGGCAGGCACCCATTAGAAATTGACGTACACTGTGCGTGTATACAGCGTATACAAAGACACGGCGCAGTCAGGGTTCCAACCAACAATAAGGGGGGTCATTGAAAAAATAGGCCGGACAATTAAAAACTTTCAGCTACGCTCTGGAATAACTCTGGAACCAAAAATGCTAGGGAGATGCAGTTTGTACCTTAGTCATGCTGGCATATTCCTGCGTCCATTTTTTAAATGTTTAGGGCGACTTGTTCACTTCTTGATAGGAAAAAGCTCAAGTAGGCGGGGTTGCTCAGAAACGATTTCAACAGCCTCCACTATGGGAGTTTTGCGCACAGAGCTGTCGGAGAGAAAAACAAAATGTACAACGGGTAATTTCGATCCCAGTATCCTGCTCAATCTTCAAAATTTTACCACCACAGGATTGCCATGTTCAAGGGCTTTCCTCTCGTATCAAACTTAAAGCTATCACGATTATTAAGGCGGGGCCACATGCGACGGCGCGAGCAGGCACCCATTAGAAATTGACGTACACTGTGCGTGTATACAGCGTATACAAAGACACGGCGCAGTCAGGGTTCCAACCAACAATAAGGGGGTCATTGAAAAAATAGGACGGACAATTAAAAACTTTCATCTACGCTCTGGAATAACTCTGGAACCAAAAATGCTAGGGAGATGCAGTTTGTACCTTAGTCATGCTGGCACATTCTTGCGTCCATTTTTTAAATGTTTAGGGCGACTTGTTCACTTCTTGATAGGAAAAAGTTCAAGTAGGCGGGGTTGCCCAGAAACGATTTCAACAGCCTCCACTATGGGAGTTTTGCGCACAGAGCTGTCGGAGAGAAAAACAAAATGTACAACGGGTAATTTCGATCCCAGTATCCTGCTTAATCTTCAAAATTTTACCACCACAGGATTGCCATGTTCAAGGGCTTTCCTCTCGTATCAAACTTAAAGCTCTGACGATTATTAAGGCGGGGCCACATGCGACGGCGCGAGCAGGCACCCATTAGAAATTGACGTACACTGTGCGTGTATACAGCGTATACAAAGACACGGCGCAGTCAGGGTTCCAACCAACAATAAGGGGGGTCATTGAAAAAATAGGCCGGACAATTAAAAACTTTCAGCTACGCTCTGGAATAACTCTGGAACCAAAAATGCTAGGGAGATGCAGTTTGTACCTTAGTCATGCTGGCATATTCTTGCGTCCATTTTTTAAATGTTTAGGGCGACTTGTTCACTTCTTGATAGGAAAAAGTTCAAGTAGGCGGGGTTGCTCAGAAACGATTTCAACAGCCTCCACTATGGGAGTTTTGCGCACAGAGCTGTCGGAGAGAAAAACAAAATGTACAACGGGTAATTTCGATCCCAGTATCCTGCTCAATCTTCAACATTTTACCACCACAGGATTGCCATGTTCAAGGCTCTCCTCTCGTATCAAACTTAAAGCTCTGACGATTATTAAGGCGGGGCCACATGCGACGGCGCGAGCAGGCACCCATTAGAAATTGACGTACACTGTGCGTGTATACAGCGTATACAAAGACACGGCGCAGTCAGGGTTCCAACCAACAATAAGGGGGTCATTGAAAAAATAGGCCGGACAATTAAAAAACTTTCAGCTACGCTCTGGAACAACTCTGGAACCAAAAATGCTAGGGAGATGCAGTTTGTACCTTAGTCATGCTGGCACATTCTTGCGTCCATTTTTTAAATGTTTAGGGCGACTTGTTCACTTCTTGATAGGAAAAAGTTCAAGTAGGCGGGGTTGCTCAGAAACGATTTCAACAGCCTCCACTATGGGAGTTTTGCGCACAGAGCTGTCGGAGAGAAAAACAAAATGTACAACGGGTAATTTCGATCCCAGTATCCTGCTCAATCTTCAACATTTTACCACCACAGGATTGCCATGTTCAAGGGCTTTCCTCTCGTATCAAACTTAAAGCTCTGACGACTATTAAGGCGGGGCCACATGCGACGGCGCGAAAAGGCACCCATTAGAAATTGACGTACACTGTGCGTGTATACAGCGTATACAAAGACACGGCGCAGTCAGGGTTTCAACCAACAATAAGGGGGTCATTGAAAAAATAGGCCGGACAATTAAAAACTTTCAGCTACGCTCTGGAATAACTCTGGAACCAAAAATGCTAGGGAGATGCAGTTTGTACCTTAGTCATGCTGGCATATTCCTGCGTCCATTTTGTAAAAGGTTTAGGGCGACTTGTACACTTCTTGATAGGAAAAAGCTCAAGTAGGCGGGGTTGCTCAGAAACGATTTCAACAGCCTCCACTAAGGGAGTTTTGTGCACAGAGCTGTCGGAGAAAAACAAAATGTACAACGGGTAATTTCGATACCAGTATCCTGCTCAATCTTCAAAGTTTTACCACCACAGGATTGTCATGTTCAAGGGCTTTCCTCTCGTACCAAACTTAAAGCTCTTACGATTTTTAAGGCGGGGCCAGATGCGACGGCGCGAGCAGGCACCCATCAGAAATTGACGTACACTGTGCGTATACACAGCGTATACAAAGACACGGCGCAGTCAGGGTTCCAACCAACAATAAAGGGGTCATTGAAAAAATAGGCCAGACAATTAAATACTTTCAGCTACGCTCTGGAATAACTCTGGAACCAAAAATGCTAGGGAGATGCAGTTTGTACCTTAGTCATGCTGGCATATTCCTGCGTCCATTTTGAAAAGGTTTAGGGCGACTTGAACACTTCTGATAGGAAAAAGCTCAAGTAGGCGGGGTTGCTCAGAAACGATTTCAACAGCCTCCACTAAGGGAGTTTTGTGCACAGAGCTGTCGGAGAAAAACAAAATGTACAACGGGTAATTTCAATACCAGTATCCTGCTCAATCTTCAAAGTTTTACCACCACAGGATTGTCATGTTCAAGGGCTTTCCTCTCGTACCAAACTTAAAGCTCTTACGATTTTTAAGGCGGGGCCAGATGCGACGGCGCAAGCAGGCACCCATCAGAAATTGACGTACACTGTGCGTGTATACAGCGTATACAAAGACACGGCGCAGTCAGGGTTCCAACCAACAATAAAGGGGTCATTGAAAAAATAGGCCAGACAATTAAATACTTTCAGCTACGCTCTGGAATAACTCTGGAACCAAAAATGCTAGGGAGATGCAGTTTGTACCTTAGTCATGCTGGCATATTCCTGCGTCCATTTTGAAAAGGTTTAGGGCGACTTGCACACTTCTTGATAGGAAAAAGCTCAAGTAGGCGGGGTTGCTCAGAAACGATTTCAACAGCCTCCACTAAGGAATTTTTGCGCACAGAGCTGTCGGAGAGAAAAACAAAATGTACAACGGGTAATTTCGATCCCAGTATCCTGCTCAATCTTCAAAATTTTACCACCACAGGATTGCCATGTTCAAGGGCTTTCCTCTCGTATCAAACTTAAAGCTCTGACGATTTTTAAGACGGGGCCAGATGCGACGGCGCGGGCAGGCACCCATTAAAAATTGACGTACACTGTGCGTGTATACAGCGTATACAAAGACACGGCGCAGTCAGGGTTTCAACCAACAATAAGGGGGTCATTGAAAAAATAGGCCGGACAATTAAAAACTTTCAGCTACGCTCTGGAATAACTCTGGAACCAAAAATGCTAGGGAGATGCAGTTTGTACCTTAGTCATGCTGGCATATTCCTGCGTCCATTTTGTAAAAGGTTTAGGGCGACTTGTACACTTCTTGATAGGAAAAAGCTCAAGTAGGCGGGGTTGCTCAGAAACGATTTCAACAGCCTCCACTAAGGGAGTTTTGTGCACAGAGCTGTCGGAGAAAAACAAAATGTACAACGGGTAATTTCGATACCAGTATCCTGCTCAATCTTCAAAGTTTTACCACCACAGGATTGTCATGTTCAAGGGCTTTCCTCTCGTACCAAACTTAAAGCTCTTACGATTTTTAAGGCGGGGCCAGATGCGACGGCGCAAGCAGGCACCCATCAGAAATTGACGTACACTGTGCGTATACACAGCGTATACAAAGACACGGCGCAGTCAGGGTTCCAACCAACAATAAAGGGGTCATTGAAAAAATAGGCCAGACAATTAAATACTTTCAGCTATGCTCTGGAATAACTCTGGAACCAAAAATGCTAGGGAGATGCAGTTTGTACCTTAGTCATACTGGCATATTCCTGCGTCCATTTTGAAAAGGTTTAGGGCGACTTGAACACTTCTTGATAGGAAAAAGCTCAAGTAGGCGGGGTTGCTCAGAAACGATTTCAACAGCCTCCACTAAGGAATTTTTGCGCACAGAGCTGTCGGAGAGAAAAACAAAATGTACAACGGGTAATTTCGATCCCAGTATCCTGCTCAATCTTCAAAAGTTTACCACCACAGGATTGCCATGTTCAAGGGCTTTCCTCTCGTATCAAACTTAAAGCTCTGACGATTATTAAGGCGGGGCCACATGCGACGGCGCGAGCAGGCACCCATTAGAAATTGACGTACACTGTGCGTGTATACAGCTTATACAAAGACACGGCGCAGTCAGGGTTCCAACCAACAATAAGGGGGGTCATTGAAAAAATAGGCCGGACAATTAAAAACTTTCAGCTACGCTCTGGAATAACTCTGGAACCAAAAATGCTAGGGAGATGCAGTTTGTACCTTAGTCATGCTGGCATATTCTTGCGTCCATTTTTTAAATGTTTAGGGCGACTTGTTCACTTCTTGATAGGAAAAAGTTCAAGTAGGCGGGGTTGCTCAGAAACGATTTCAACAGCCTCCACTATGGGAGTTTTGCGCACAGAGCTGTCGGAGAGAAAAACAAAATGTACAACGGGTAATTTCGATCCCAGTATCCTGCTCAATCTTCAACATTTTACCACCACAGGATTGCCATGTTCAAGGCTCTCCTCTCGTATCAAACTTAAAGCTCTGACGATTATTAAGGCGGGGCCACATGCGACGACGCGAAAAGGCACCCATTAGAAATTGACGTACACTGTGCGTGTATACAGCGTATACAAAGACACGGCGCAGTCAGGGTTTCAACCAACAATAAGGGGGTCATTGAAAAAATAGGCCGGACAATTAAAAACTTTCAGCTACGCTCTGGAATAACTCTGGAACCAAAAATGCTAGGGAGATGCAGTTTGTACCTTAGTCATGCTGGCATATTCCTGCGTCCATTTTTTAAAGGTTTAGGGCGACTTGCACACTTCTTGATAGGAAAAAGCTCAAGTAGGCGGGGTTGCTCAGAAACGATTTCAACAGCCTCCACTATGGGAGTTTTGCGCACAGAGCTGTCGGAGAGAAAAACAAAATGTACAACGGGTAATTTCGATCCCAGTATCCTGCTGAATCTTCAACATTCTACCACCACAGGATTGCCATGTTCAAGGGCTTTCCTCTCGTACCAAACTTAAAGCTCTGACGATTTTTAAGGCAGGGCCAGATGCGACGGCGCGAGCAGGCACCCATTAGAAATTGACGTACACTGTGCGTGTATACAGCGTATACAAAGACACGGCGCAGTCAGGGTTCCAACCAACATTAAGGGGGTCATTGATAAATAGGCCGGACAATTACAAACTTTCAGCTACGCTCTGGAATAACTCTGGAACCCAAAATGCTAGGGAGATGCAGTTTGTACCTTAGTCATGCTGGCATATTCCTGCGTCAATTTTTTAAAGGTTTAGGGCGACTTGCACACTTCTTGATAGGAAAAAGCTCAAGTAGGCGGGGTTGCTCAGAAACGATTTCAACAGCCTCCACTATGGGAGTTTTGCGCACAGAGGTGTCGGAGAGAAAAACAAAATGTACAACGGGTAATTTCGATCCCAGTATCCTGCTCAATCTTCCAAATTTTACCACCACAGGACTGCCATGTTCAAGGGCTTTCCTCTCGTACCAAACTTAAAGCTCTGACGATTTTTAAGGCGGGGCCAGATGCGACGGCGCGAGCAGGCACCCATTAGAAATTGACGTACACTGTGCGTGTATACAGCGTATACAAAGACACGGTGCTGTCAGGGTTCCAACCAACAATAAGGGGGTCATTGAAAAAAAAAGGCCAGACAATAAAAAACTTTCAGCCACGATCTGGAATAACTCTGGAATCAAAAATGCTAGGGAGATGCAGTTTGTACCTTAGTCACGCTGGCATATTCCTGCGTCCATTTTTTAAAGATTTAGGGCGACTTGCACACTTCTTGATAGGAAAAAGCTCAAGTAGGCGGGGTTGCTCAGAAACGATTTCAACGGCCTCCACTATGGGAGTTTTGCGCACAGAGCTGTCGGAGAGAAAAACAAAATGTACAACTGGTAATTTCGATCCCAGTATCCTGCTCAATCTTCAAAATTTTACCACCACAGGATTGCCATTTTCAAGGGCTTTCCTCTCGTACCAAACTTAAAGCTCTGACGATTTTTAAGGCAGGGCCAGATGCGACGGCGCGAGCAGGCACCCATTGGAAATTGACGTACACTGTGCGTGTATACAGCGTATACAAAGACACGGCGCAGTCAGGGTTCCAACCAACAATAAGGGGGTCATTGAAAAAATAGGCCGGACAATTAAAAACTTTCAGCTACGCTCTGGAATAACTCTGGAACCAAAAATGCTAGGGAGATGCAGTTTGTACCTTAGTCATGCTGGCATATTCCTGCGTCCATTTTTTAAAGGTTCAGGGCGACTTGCACACTTCTTGATAGGAAAAAACTAGAGCAGGCGGGATTGCTCAGAAACGATTTCAACAGCCTCCACTATGGGAGTTTTGCGCACAGAGGTGTCGGAGAGAAAAACAAAATGTACAACGGGTAATTTCGATCCCAGTATCCTGCTCAATCTTCCAAATTTTACCACCACAGGACTGCCATGTTCAAGGGCTTTCCTCTCGTACCAAACTTAAAGCTCTGACGATTTTTAAGGCGGGGCCAGATGCGACGGCGCGAGCAGGCACCCATTAGAAATTGACGTACACTGTGCGTGTACACAGCGTATACAAAGACACGGTGCTGTCAGGTTCCAATCAACAGTAAGGGGGTCATTGAAAAAAATAGGCCGGACAATTAAAAACTTTCAGCTACGCTCTGGAATAACTCTGGAACCAAAAATGCTAGGGAGATGCAGTTTGTACCTTAGTCATTGTGGCATATTCCTGCGTCCATTTTTTAAAGGTTCAGGGCGACTTGCACACTTCTTGATAGGAAAACGCTCAAGTAGGCGGGGTTGCTCAGAAACGATTTCAACAGCCTCCACTATGGGAGTTTGCGCACAGAGTTGTCGGAGAGAAAAACAAAATGTACAACGGGTAATTTCGATCCCAGTATCCTGCTCAATCTTCCAAATTTTACCACCACAGGATTGCCATGTTCAAGGGCTTTCCTCTCGTACCAAACTTAAAGCTCTGACGATTTTTAAGGCGGGGCCAGATGCGACGGCGCGAGCAGGCACCCATTAGAAATTGACGTACACTGTGCGTGTACACAGCGTGTACAAAGACACGGTGCTGTCAGGTTCCAACCAACAATAAGGGGGTCATTGAAAAAAATAGGCCGGACAATTAAAAACTTTCAGCTACGCTCTGGAATAACTCTGGAACCAAAAATGCTAGGGAGATTCAGTTTGTACCTTAGTCATTCTGGCATATTCCTGCGTCCATTTTTTAAAGGTTCAGGGCGACTTGCACACTTCTTGATAGGAAAACGCTCAAGTAAGCGGGGTTGCTCAGAAACGATTTCAACAACCTCCACTATTGGAGTTTTGCGCACAGAGCTGTCGGAGAGAAAAACAAAATGTACAACGGGTAATTTCGATCCCAGTATCCTGCTCAATCTTCAAAATTTCACCACCACAGGATTGCCATGTTCAAGGGCTTTCCTCTCGTACCAAACTTAAAGCTCTGATGATTTTTAAGGCGGGGCCAGATGCGACGGCGCGAGCAGGCACCCATTAGAAATTGACGTACACTGTGCGTGTATACAGCGTATACAAAGACACGGCGCAGTCAGGGTTCCAACCATCCGAAAGGGGGTCTTTGAAAAAATAGGCCGGACAATTAAAAACTTTCAGCTAAGCTCTGAAATAACTCTGGAACCAAAAATGCTAGGGAGATGCAGTTTGTATCTTAGTCATGCTGGCATATTCCTGCGTCCATTTTTTAAAGGTTTAGGGCGACTTGCACACTTCTTGATAGGAAAAAGCTCAAGTAGGCGGGGTTGCTCAGAAACGATTTCAACAGCCTCCACTATGGGAGTTTTGCGCACAGAGCTGTCGGAGAGAAAAACAAAATGTACAACAGGTAATTTCGATCCCAGTATCCTGCTCAATCTTCAAAATTTTACCACCAAAGGATTGCCATGTTCAAGGGCTTTCCTCTCGTACCAAACCTAAAGCTCTGACGATTTTTAAAGCAGGGCCAGATGCGACGGCGCGAGCAGGCACCCATTAGAAATTGACGTACACTGTGCGTGTATACAGCGTATACAAAGACTCGGCGCAGTCTGGGTTCCAACCAAAAATAAGGGGGTCATTGAAAAAATAGGCCGGACAATTAAAAACTTTCAGCTACGCTCTGGAATAACTCTGGAACCAAAAATGCTAGGGAGATGCAGTTTGTACCTTAGTCATGCTGGCATATTCCTGCGTACATTTTTTAAAGGTTTAGGGCGACTTGCACACTACTTGATAGGAAAAAGCTCAAGTAGGCGGGGATGTTCAGAAACGATTTCAACAGCCTCCACTATGGGAGTTGTGCGCACAGAGGTGTCGGAGAGAAAAACAAAATGTACAACGGGTAATTTCGATCCCAGTATCCTGCTCAATCTTCAAACTTTTACCACCACAGGATTGCCATGTTCAAGGGCATTCCTCTCGTACCAAACTTAAAGCTCTGACGATTTTTAAGGCGGGGCCAGACGCGACGGCGCGAGCAGGCACCCATTCAAAAAATTGACGTACACTGTGCCTGTGCGTGTACGACGACGATTTTTAAGGCGGGGCCAGATGCGACGGCGCGAGCAGGCACCCATTAGAAATTGACGTACACTGTGCGTTTATACAGCATATACAAAGACACGGCGCAGTCAGGGTTCCAACCAACAATAAGGGGGTCATTGAAAAAATAGGCCGGACAATTAAAAACTTTCAGCTACGCTCTGGAATAACTCTGAAACCAAAAATGCTAGGGAGATGCAGTTTGTACCTTAGTCATGCTGGCATATTCGTGCGTCCTTTTTTTTAAAGTTCAGGGCGACTTGCACACTTCTTGATAGGAAAAAGCTCAAGTAGGCGGGGTTGCTCAGAAACGATTTCAACAGCCTCCACTATGGGAGTTTTGCGCACAGAGCTGTCGGAGAGAAAAACAAAACGTACAACGGGTAATTTCGATCCCAGTATCCTGCTCAATCTTCACAATTTTACCACCACAGGATTGCCATGTTCAAGGGCTTTCCTCTCGTACCAAACTTAAAGCTCTGACGATTCTTAAGGCGGGGCCAGATGCGACGGCGCGAGCAGGCACCCATTAGAAATTGACGTACACTGTGCGTGTATACAGCGTATACAAAGACACGGCGCAGTCAGGGTTCCAACCATCCGAAAGGGGGTCTTTGAAAAAATAGGCCGGACAATTAAAAACTTTCAGCTACGCTCTGGAATAACTCTGGAACCAAAAATGCTAGGGAGATGCAGTTTGTATCTTAGTCATGCTGGCATATTCCTGCGTCCATTTTTTAAAGGTTTAGGGCGACTTGTACACTTCTTGATAGAAAAAAACTCAAGTAGGCGGGGTTGCTCAGAAACGATTTCAACAGCCTCCACTATGGGAGTTTTGCGCACAGAGCTGTCGGAGAAAAAAACAAAATGTACAACAGGTAATTTCGATCCCAGTATCCTGCTCAATCTTCAAAATTTTACCACCAAAGGATTGCCATGTTCAAGGGCTTTCCTCTCGTACCAAACCTAAAGCTCTGACGATTTTTAAAGCAGGGCCAGATGCGACGGCGCGAGCAGGCACCCATTAGAAATTGACGTACACTGTGCGTGTATACAGCGTATACAAAGACTCGGCGCAGTCTGGGTTCCAACCAAAAATAAGGGGGTCATTGAAAAAATAGGCCGGACAATTAAAAACTTTCAGCTACGCTCTGGAATAACTCTGGAACCAAAAATGCTAGGGAGATGCAGTTTGTACCTTAGTCATGCTGGCATATTCCTGCGTCCATTTTTTAAAGGTTTAGGGCGACTTGCACACTACTTGATAGGAAAAAGCTCAAGTAGGCGGGGATGTTCAGAAACGATTTCAACAGCCTCCACTATGGGAGTTGTGCGCACAGAGGTGTCGGAGAGAAAAACAAAATGTACAACGGGTAATTTCGATCCCAGTATCCTGCTCAATCTTCAAACTTTTACCACCACAGGATTGCCATGTTCAAGGGCTTTCCTCTCGTACCAAACTTAAAGCTCTGACGATTTTTAAGGCGGGGCCAGACGCGACGGCGCGAGCAGGCACCCATTCAAAAAATTGACGTACACTGTGCCTGTGCGTGTACGACGACGATTTTTAAGGCGGGGCCAGATGCGACGGCGCGAGCAGGCACCCATTAGAAATTGACGTACACTGTGCGTTTATACAGCATATACAAAGACACGGCGCAGTCAGGGTTCCAACCAACAATAAGGGGGTCATTGAAAAAATAGGCCGGACAATTAAAAACTTTCAGCTACGCTCTGGAATAACTCTGAAACCAAAAATGCTAGGGAGATGCAGTTTGTACCTTAGTCACGCTGGCATATTCCTGCGTCCATTTTTTAAAGATTTAGGGCGACTTGCACACTTCTTGATAGGAAAAAGCTCAAGTAGGCGGGGTTGCTCAGAAACGATTTCAACAGCCTCCACTATGGGAGTTTTGCGCACAGAGCTGTCGGAGAGAAAAACAAAATGTACAACTGGTAATTTCGATCCCAGTATCCTGCTCAATCTTCAAAATTTTACCATCACAGGATTGCCATGTTCAAGGGCTTTCCTCTCGTACCAAACTTAAAGTTCTGACGATTTTTAAGGCGGGGCCAGATGCGACGGCGCGAGCAGGCACCCATTAGAAATTGACGTACACTGTGCGTGTATACAGCGTATACAAAGAAACGGCGCAGTCAGGGTTCCAACCAACAATAAGGGGGTCATTGAAAAAATAGGCCGGACAATTAAAAACTTTCAGCTACGCTCTGGAATAACTCTGGAACCAAAAATGCTAGGGAGATGCAGTTTGTACCTTAGTCATGCTGGCATATTCCTGCGTCCATTTTTTAAAGATTTAGGGCGACTTGCACACTTCTTGATAGGAAAAAACTCAAGTAGGCGGGGTTGCTCAGAAACGATTTCAACATCCTCCACTATGGGAGTTTTGCGCACAGAGCTGTCGGAGAGAAAAACAAAATGTACAACTGGTAATTTCGATCCCAGTATCCTGCTCAATCTTCAAAATTTTACCACCACAGGATTGCCATTTTCAAGGGCTTTCCTCTCGTACCAAACTTAAAGCTCTGACGATTTTTAAGGCAGGGCCAGATGCGACGGCGCGAGCAGGCACCCATTGGAAATTGACGTACACTGTGCGTGTATACAGCGTATACAAAGACACGGCGCAGTCAGGGTTCCAACCAACAATAAGGGGGTCATTGAAATTGAAAAAATAGGCCGGACAATTAAAAACTTTCAGCTACGCTCTGGAATAACTCTGGAACCAAAAATGCTAGGGAGACGCAGTTTGTACCTTAGTCATGCTGGCATATTCCTGCGTCCATTTTTTAAAGGTTCAGGGCGACTTGCACACTTCTTGATAGGAAAAAACTAGAGCAGGCGGGATTGCTCAGAAACGATTTCAACAGCCTCCACTATGGGAGTTTTGCGCACAGAGCTGTCGGAGAGAAAAACAAAAGGTACAACGGGTAATTTCGATCCCAGTATCCTGCTCAATCTTCAAAATTTTACCACCACAGGATTGTCATGTTCAAGGGCTTTCCTCTCGTACCAAACTTAAAGTTCTGACGATTTTTAAGGCGGGGCCAGATGCGACGGCGCGAGCAGGCACCCATTAGAAATTGACGTACACTGTGCGTGTATACAGCGTATACCAAGACACGGCGCAGTCAGGGCTCCAACCAACAACAAGGGGGTCATTGAAAAAATAGGCCGGACAATTAAAAACTTTCAGCTACGCTCTGGAATAACTCTGGAACCAAAAATGCTAGGGAGATGCAGTTTGTACCTTAGTCATGCTGGCATATTCCTGCGTCCATTTTGTAAATGTTTAGGGCGACTTGTTCACTTCTTGATAGGAAAAAGCTCAAGTAGGCGGGGTTGCTCAGAAACGATTTCAACAGCCTCCACTATGGGAGTTTTGCGCACAGAGCTGTCGGAGAGAAAAACAAAATGTACAACGGGTAATTTCGATCCCAGTATCCTGCTGAATCTTCAACATTCTACCACCACAGGATTGCCATGTTCAAGGGCTTTCCTCTCGTACCAAACTTAAAGCTCTGACGATTTTTAAGGCAGGGCCAGATGCGACGGCGCGAGCAGGCACCCATTAGAAATTGACGTACACTGTGCGTGTATACAGCGTATACAAAGACACGGCGCAGTCAGGGTTCCAACCAACATTAAGGGGGTCATTGAAAAAATAGGCCGGACAATTACAAACTTTCAGCTACGCTCTGGAATAACTCTGGAACCAAAAATGCTAGGGAGATGCAGTTTGTACCTTAGTCATGCTGGCATATTCCTGCGTCAATTTTTTAAAGGTTTAGGGCGACTTGCACACTTCTTGATAGGAAAAAGCTCAAGTAGGCGGGGTTGCTCAGAAACGATTTCAACAGCCTCCACTATGGGAGTTTTGCGCACAGAGGTGTCGGAGAGAAAAACAAAATGTACAACGGGTAATTTCGATCCCAGTATCCTGCTCAATCTTCCAAATTTTACCACCACAGGACTGCCATGTTCAAGGGCTTTCCTCTCGTACCAAACTTAAAGCTCTGACGATTTTTAAGGCGGGGCCAGATGCGACGGCGCGAGCAGGCACCCATTAGAAATTGACGTACACTGTGCGTGTACACAGCGTATACAAAGACACGGTGCTGTCAGGTTCCAATCAACAATAAGGGGGTCATTGAAAAAAATAGGCCGGACAATTAAAAACTTTCAGCTACGCTCTGGAATAACTCTGGAACCAAAAATGCTAGGGAGACGCAGTTTGTACCTTAGTCATGCTGGCATATTCCTGCGTCCATTTTTTAAAGGTTCAGGGCGACTTGCACACTTCTTGATAGGAAAAAACTAGAGCAGGCGGGATTGCTCAGAAACGATTTCAACAGCCTCCACTATGGGAGTTTTGCGCACAGAGCTGTCGGAGAGAAAAACAAAAGGTACAACGGGTAATTTCGATCCCAGTATCCTGCTTAATCTTCAAAATTTTACCACCACAGGATTGTCATGTTCAAGGGCTTTCCTCTCGTACCAAACTTAAAGTTCTGACGATTTTTAAGGCGGGGCCAGATGCGACGGCGCGAGCAGGCACCCATTAGAAATTGACGTACACTGTGCGTGTATACAGCGTATACCAAGACACGGCGCAGTCAGGGCTCCAACCAACAACAAGGGGGTCATTGAAAAAATAGGCCGGACAATTAAAAACTTTCAGCTACGCTCTGGAATAACTCTGGAACCAAAAATGCTAGGGAGATGCAGTTTGTACCTTAGTCATGCTGGCATATTCCTGCGTCCATTTTGTAAATGTTTAGGGCGACTTGTTCACTTCTTGATAGGAAAAAGCTCAAGTAGGCGGGGTTGCTCAGAAACGATTTCAACAGCCTCCACTATGGGAGTTTTGCGCACAGAGCTGTCGGAGAGAAAAACAAAATGTACAACGGGTAATTTCGATCCCAGTATCCAGCTGAATCTTCAACATTCTACCACCACAGGATTGCCATGTTCAAGGGCTTTCCTCTCGTACCAAACTTAAAGCTCTGACGATTTTTAAGGCAGGGCCAGATGCGACGGCGCGAGCAGGCACCCATTAGAAATTGACGTACACTGTGCGTGTATACAGCGTATACAAAGACACGGCGCAGTCAGGGTTCCAACCAACATTAAGGGGGTCATTGAAAAAATAGGCCGGACAATTACAAACTTTCAGCTACGCTCTGGAATAACTCTGGAACCAAAAATGCTAGGGAGATGCAGTTTGTACCTTAGTCATGCTGGCATATTCCTGCGTCAATTTTTTAAAGGTTTAGGGCGACTTGCACACTTCTTGATAGGAAAAAGCTCAAGTAGGCGGGGTTGCTCAGAAACGATTTCAACAGCCTCCACTATGGGAGTTTTGCGCACAGAGGTGTCGGAGAGAAAAACAAAATGTACAACGGGTAATTTCGATCCCAGTATCCTGCTCAATCTTCCAAATTTTACCACCACAGGACTGCCATGTTCAAGGGCTTTCCTCTCGTACCAAACTTAAAGCTCTGACGATTTTTAAGGCGGGGCCAGATGCGACGGCGCGAGCAGGCACCCATTAGAAATTGACGTACACTGTGCGTGTACACAGCGTATACAAAGACACGGTGCTGTCAGGTTCCAATCAACAATAAGGGGGTCATTGAAAAAAATAGGCCGGACAATTAAAAACTTTCAGCTACGCTCTGGAATAACTCTGGAACCAAAAATGCTAGGGAGATGCAGTTTGTACCTTAGTCATTGTGGCATATTCCTGCGTCCATTTTTTAAAGGTTCAGGGCGACTTGCACACTTCTTGATAGGAAAACGCTCAAGTAGGCGGGGTTGCTCAGAAACGATTTCAACAGCCTCCACTATGGGAGTTTGCGCACAGAGTTGTCGGAGAGAAAAACAAAATGTACAACGGGTAATTTCGATCCCAGTATCCTGCTCAATCTTCCAAATTTTACCACCACAGGATTGCCATGTTCAAGGGCTTTCCTCTCGTACCAAACTTAAAGCTCTGACGATTTTTAAGGCGGGGCCAGATGCGACGGCGCGAGCAGGCACCCATTAGAAATTGACGTACACTGTGCGTGTACACAGCGTGTACAAAGACACGGTGCTGTCAGGTTCCAACCAACAATAAGGGGGTCATTGAAAAAAATAGGCCGGACAATTAAAAACTTTCAGCTACGCTCTGGAATAACTCTGGAACCAAAAATGCTAGGGAGATTCAGTTTGTACCTTAGTCATTCTGGCATATTCCTGCGTCCATTTTTTAAAGGTTCAGGGCGACTTGCAAACTTCTTGATAGGAAAACGCTCAAGTAAGCGGGGTTGCTCAGAAACGATTTCAACAACCTCCACTATTGGAGTTTTGCGCACAGAGCTGTCGGAGAGAAAAACAAAATGTACAACGGGTAATTTCGATCCCAGTATCCTGCTCAATCTTCAAAATTTCACCACCACAGGATTGCCATGTTCAAGGGCTTTCCTCTCGTACTAAACTTAAAGCTCTGATGATTTTTAAGGCGGGGCCAGATGCGACGGCGCGAGCAGGCACCCATTAGAAATTGACGTACACTGTGCGTGTATACAGCGTATACAAAGACACGGCGCAGTCAGGGTTCCAACCATCCGAAAGGGGGTCTTTGAAAAAATAGGCCGGACAATTAAAAACTTTCAGCTACGCTCTGGAATAACTCTGGAACCAAAAATGCTAGGGAGATGCAGTTTGTATCTTAGTCATGCTGGCATATTCCTGCGTCCATTTTTTAAAGGTTTAGGGCGACTTGCACACTTCTTGATAGGAAAAAGCTCAAGTAGGCGGGGTTGCTCAGAAACGATTTCAACAGCCTCCACTATGGGAGTTTTGCGCACAGAGCTGTCGGAGAGAAAAACAAAATGTACAACAGGTAATTTCGATCCCAGTATCCTGCTCAATCTTCAAAATTTTACCACCAAAGGATTGCCATGTTCAAGGGCTTTCCTCTCGTACCAAACCTAAAGCTCTGACGATTTTTAAAGCAGGGCCAGATGCGACGGCGCGAGCAGGCACCCATTAGAAATTGACGTACACTGTGCGTGTAAACAGCGTATACAAAGACTCGGCGCAGTCTGGGTTCCAACCAAAAATAAGGGGGTCATTGAAAAAATAGGCCGGACAATTAAAAACTTTCAGCTACGCTCTGGAATAACTCTGGAACCAAAAATGCTAGGGAGATGCAGTTTGTACCTTAGTCATGCTGGCATATTCCTGCGTCCATTTTTTAAAGGTTTAGGGCGAATTGCACACTTCTTGATAGGAAAAAGCTCAAGTAGGCGGGGTTGCTCAGAAACGATTTCAACAGCCTCCACTATGGGAGTTTTGTGCACAGAGCTGTTGGAGAGCAAAAAAAAACGTACAACGGGTAACTTCGATCCCAGTATCCTGCTCAATCTTCAAAATTTTACCACCACAGGATTGCCATTTTCAAGGGCTTTCCTCTCGTACCAAACTTAAAGCTCTGACGATTTTTAAGGCAGGGCCAGATGCGACGGCGCGAGCAGGCACCCATTGGAAATTGACGTACACTGTGCGTGTATACAGCGTATACCAAGACACGGCGCAGTCAGGGCTCCAACCAACAACAAGGGGGTCATTGAAAAAATAGGCCGGACAATTAAAAACTTTCAGCTACGCTCTGGAATAACTCTGGAACCAAAAATGCTAGGGAGATGCAGTTTGTACCTTAGTCATGCTGGCATATTCCTGCGTCCATTTTGTAAATGTTTAAGGCGACTTGTTCACTTCTTGATAGGAAAAAGCTCAAGTAGGCGGGGTTGCTCAGAAACGATTTCAACAGCCTCCACTATGGGAGTTTTGCGCACAGAGCTGTCGGAGAGAAAAACAAAATGTACAACGGGTAATTTCGATCCCAGTATCCTGCTCAATCTTCAACATTCTACCACCACAGGATTGCCATGTTCAAGGGCTTTCCTCTCGTACCAAACTTAAAGCTCTGACGATTTTTAAGGCAGGGCCAGATGCGACGGCGCGAGCAGGCACCCATTAGAAATTGACGTACACTGTGCGTGTATACAGCGTATACAAAGACACGGCGCAGTCAGGGTTCCAACCAACATTAAGGGGGTCATTGAAAAAATAGGCCGGACAATTACAAACTTTCAGCTACGCTCTGGAATAACTCTGGAACCAAAAATGCTAGGGAGATGCAGTTTGTACCTTAGTCATGCTGGCATATTCCTGCGTCAATTTTTTAAAGGTTTAGGGCGACTTGCACACTTCTTGATAGGAAAAAGCTCAAGTAGGCGGGGTTGCTCAGAAACGATTTCAACAGCCTCCACTATGGGAGTTTTGCGCACAGAGGTGTCGGAGAGAAAAACAAAATGTACAACGGGTAATTTCGATCCCAGTATCCTGCTCAATCTTCCAAATTTTACCACCACAGGACTGCCATGTTCAAGGGCTTTCCTCTCGTACCAAACTTAAAGCTCTGACGATTTTTAAGGCGGGGCCAGATGCGACGGCGCGAGCAGGCACCCATTAGAAATTGACGTACACTGTGCGTGTACACAGCGTATACAAAGACACGGTGCTGTCAGGTTCCAATCAACAATAAGGGGGTCATTGAAAAAAATAGGCCGGACAATTAAAAACTTTCAGCTACGCTCTGGAATAACTCTGGAACCAAAAATGCTAGGGAGATGCAGTTTGTACCTTAGTCATTGTGGCATATTCCTGCGTCCATTTTTTAAAGGTTCAGGGCGACTTGCACACTTCTTGATAGGAAAACGCTCAAGTAGGCGGGGTTGCTCAGAAACGATTTCAACAGCCTCCACTATGGGAGTTTGCGCACATTGTTGTCGGAGAGAAAAACAAAATGTACAACGGGTAATTTCGATCCCAGTATCCTGCTCAATCTTCCAAATTTTACCACCACAGGATTGCCATGTTCAAGGGCTTTCCTCTCGTACCAAACTTAAAGCTCTGACGATTTTTAAGGCGGGGCCAGATGCGACGGCGCGAGCAGGCACCCATTAGAAATTGACGTACACTGTGCGTGTACACAGCGTGTACAAAGACACGGTGCTGTCAGGTTCCAACCAACAATAAGGGGGTCATTGAAAAAAATAGGCCGGACAATTAAAAACTTTCAGCTACGCTCTGGAATAACTCTGGAACCAAAAATGCTAGGGAGATTCAGTTTGTACCTATAGTCATTCTGGCATATTCCTGCGTCCATTTTTTAAAGGTTCAGGGCGACTTGCAAACTTCTTGATAGGAAAACGCTCAAGTAAGCGGGGTTGCTCAGAAACGATTTCAACAACCTCCACTATTGGAGTTTTGCGCACAGGGTTGTCGGAGAGAAAAACAAAATGTACAACGGGTAATTTCGATCCCAGTATCCTGCTCAATCTTCAAAATTTCACCACCACAGGATTGCCATGTTCAAGGGCTTTCCTCTCGTACTAAACTTAAAGCTCTGATGATTTTTAAGGCGGGGCCAGATGCGACGGCGCGAGCAGGCACCCATTAGAAATTGACGTACACTGTGCGTGTATACAGCGTATACAAAGACACGGCGCAGTCAGGGTTCCAACCATCCGAAAGGGGGTCTTTGAAAAAATAGGCCGGACAATTAAAAACTTTCAGCTACGCTCTGGAATAACTCTGGAACCAAAAATGCTAGGGAGATGCAGTTTGTATCTTAGTCATGCTGGCATATTCCTGCGTCCATTTTTTAAAGGTTTAGGGCGACTTGCACACTTCTTGATAGGAAAAAGCTCAAGTAGGCGGGGTTGCTCGGAAACGATTTCAACAGCCTCCACTATGGGAGTTTTGCGCACAGAGCTGTCGGAGAGAAAAACAAAATGTACAACAGGTAATTTCGATCCCAGTATCCTGCTCAATCTTCAAAATTTTACCACCAAAGGATTGCCATGTTCAAGGGCTTTCCTCTCGTACCAAACCTAAAGCTCTGACGATTTTTAAAGCAGGGCCAGATGCGACGGCGCGAGCAGGCACCCATTAGAAATTGACGTACACTGTGCGTGTATACAGCGTATACAAAGACTCGGCGCAGTCTGGGTTCCAACCAAAAATAAGGGGGTCATTGAAAAAATAGGCCGGACAATTAAAAACTTTCAGCTACGCTCTGGAATAACTCTGGAACCAAAAATGCTAGGGAGATGCAGTTTGTACCTTAGTCATGCTGGCATATTCCTGCGTCCATTTTTTAAAGGTTTAGGGCGAATTGCACACTTCTTGATAGGAAAAAGCTCAAGTAGGCGGGGTTGCTCAGAAACGATTTCAACAGCCTCCACTATGGGAGTTTTGTGCACAGAGCTGTTGGAGAGAAAAAAAAAACGTACAACGGGTAACTTCGATCCCAGTATCCTGCTCAATCTTCAAAATTTTACCACCACAGGATTGCCATGTTCAAGGGCTTTCCTCTCGTACCAAACTTAAAGCTCTGACGATTTTTAAGGCGGGGCCAGATGCGACGGCGCGAGCAGGCACCCATTAGAAATTGACGTACACTGTGCGTGTATACAGCGTATACAAAGACACGGCGCAGTCAGGGTTCCAACCAACAATAAGGGGGTCATTAAAAAAAAAATGACGGACAATTAAAACCTTTCAGCTACGCTCTGGAATAACTCTGGAACCAAAAATGCTAGGGAGATGCAGTTTGTACCTTAGTCATGCTGGCATATTCCTGCGTCCATTTTTTAAAGGTTTAGGGCGAATTGCACACTTCTTGATAGGAAAAAGCTCAAGTAGGCGGGGTTGCTCAGAAACGATTTCAACAGCCTCCACTATGGGAGTTTTGCGCACAGAGCTGTCGGAGAGAAAAACAAAATGTACAACGGGTAATTTCGATCAAGTATCCTGCTCAATCTTCAAAATTGTACCACCACAGGATTGCCATGTTCAAGGGCTTTCCTCTCGTACCAAACTTAAAGCTCTGACGATTTTTAAGGCGGGGCCAGATGCGACGGCGCGAGCAGGCACCCATTAGAAATTGACGTACACTGTGCGTGTATACAGCGTTTACAAAGACACGGCGCAGTCAGGGTTTCAACCAACAATAAGGGGGTCATTGAAAAAAATAGGCCGGACAATTAAAAACTTTCAGCTACGCTCTGGAATAACTCTGGAACCAAAAATGCTAGGGAGATTCAGTTTGTACCTATAGTCATTCTGGCATATTCCTGCGTCCATTTTTTAAAGGTTCAGGGCGACTTGCAAACTTCTTGATAGGAAAACGCTCAAGTAAGCGGGGTTGCTCAGAAACGATTTCAACAACCTCCACTATTGGAGTTTTGCGCACAGGGTTGTCGGAGAGAAAAACAAAATGTACAACGGGTAATTTCGATCCCAGTATCCTGCTCAATCTTCAAAATTTCACCACCACAGGATTGCCATGTTCAAGGGCTTTCCTCTCGTACTAAACTTAAAGCTCTGATGATTTTTAAGGCGGGGCCAGATGCGACGGCGCGAGCAGGCACCCATTAGAAATTGACGTACACTGTGCGTGTATACAGCGTATACAAAGACACGGCGCAGTCAGGGTTCCAACCATCCGAAAGGGGGTCTTTGAAAAAATAGGCCGGACAATTAAAAACTTTCAGCTACGCTCTGGAATAACTCTGGAACCAAAAATGCTAGGGAGATGCAGTTTGTATCTTAGTCATGCTGGCATATTCCTGCGTCCATTTTTTAAAGGTTTAGGGCGACTTGCACACTTCTTGATAGGAAAAAGCTCAAGTAGGCGGGGTTGCTCGGAAACGATTTCAACAGCCTCCACTATGGGAGTTTTGCGCACAGAGCTGTCGGAGAGAAAAACAAAATGTACAACAGGTAATTTCGATCCCAGTATCCTGCTCAATCTTCAAAATTTTACCACCAAAGGATTGCCATGTTCAAGGGCTTTCCTCTCGTACCAAACCTAAAGCTCTGACGATTTTTAAAGCAGGGCCAGATGCGACGGCGCGAGCAGGCACCCATTAGAAATTGACGTACACTGTGCGTGTATACAGCGTATACAAAGACTCGGCGCAGTCTGGGTTCCAACCAAAAATAAGGGGGTCATTGAAAAAATAGGCCGGACAATTAAAAACTTTCAGCTACGCTCTGGAATAACTCTGGAACCAAAAATGCTAGGGAGATGCAGTTTGTACCTTAGTCATGCTGGCATATTCCTGCGTCCATTTTTTAAAGGTTTAGGGCGAATTGCACACTTCTTGATAGGAAAAAGCTCAAGTAGGCGGGGTTGCTCAGAAACGATTTCAACAGCCTCCACTATGGGAGTTTTGTGCACAGAGCTGTTGGAGAGAAAAAAAAAACGTACAACGGGTAACTTCGATCCCAGTATCCTGCTCAATCTTCAAAATTTTACCACCACAGGATTGCCATGTTCAAGGGCTTTCCTCTCGTACCAAACTTAAAGCTCTGACGATTTTTAAGGCGGGGCCAGATGCGACGGCGCGAGCAGGCACCCATTAGAAATTGACGTACACTGTGCGTGTATACAGCGTATACAAAGACACGGCGCAGTCAGGGTTCCAACCAACAATAAGGGGGTCATTAAAAAAAACATGACGGACAATTAAAACCTTTCAGCTACGCTCTGGAATAACTCTGGAACCAAAAATGCTAGGGAGATGCAGTTTGTACCTTAGTCATGCTGGCATATTCCTGCGTCCATTTTTTAAAGGTTTAGGGCGAATTGCACACTTCTTGATAGGAAAAAGCTCAAGTAGGCGGGGTTGCTCAGAAACGATTTCAACAGCCTCCACTATGGGAGTTTTGCGCACAGAGCTGTCGGAGAGAAAAACAAAATGTACAACGGGTAATTTCGATCAAGTATCCTGCTCAATCTTCAAAATTGTACCACCACAGGATTGCCATGTTCAAGGGCTTTCCTCTCGTACCAAACTTAAAGCTCTGACGATTTTTAAGGCGGGGCCAGATGCGACGGCGCGAGCAGGCACCCATTAGAAATTGACGTACACTGTGCGTGTATACAGCGTTTACAAAGACACGGCGCAGTCAGGGTTTCAACCAACAATAAGGGGGTCATTGAAAAAAATAGGCCGGACAATTAAAAACTTTCAGCTACGCTCTGGAATAACTCTGGAACCAAAAATGCTAGGGAGATGCAGTTTGTACCTTAGTCATGCTGGCATATTCCTGCGTCAATTTTTTAAAGGTTTACGGCGACTTGCACACTTCTTGATAGGAAAAAGCTCAAGTAGGCGGGGTTGCTCAGAAACGATTTCAACAGCCTCCACTATGGGAGTTTTGCGCACAGAGCTGTCGGAGAGAAAAACAAAATGTACAACGGGTAATTTCGATCCCAGTATCCTGCTCAATCTTCAGAATTTTACCACCACAGGATTGCCATGTTCAAGGGCTTTCCTCTCGTACCAAACTTAAAGCTCTGACGATTTTTAAGCCGGGGCCAGATGCGACGGCGCGAGCAGGCACCCATTAGAAATTGACGTACACTGTGCGTGTATACAGCGTATACAAAGACACGGCGCAGTCAGGGTTCCAACCAACAATAAGGGGGTCATTGAAAAAATAGGGCGGACAATTAAAAACTTTCAGCTACGCTCTGGAATAACTCTGGAACCAAAAATGCTCGGGAAATGCAGTTTGTACTTAGTCATGCTGGCATATTCCTGCGTCCATTTTTTAAAGGTTTAGGGCGACTTGCACACTTCTTGATAGGAAAAAGCTCAAGTAGGCGGGGTTGCTCAGAAACGATTTCAACAGCCTCCACTATGGGAGTTTTGCGCACAGAGCTGTCGGAGAGAAAAACAAAATGTACAACGGGTAATTTCGATCCCAGTATCCTGCTCAATCTTCAAAATTTTACCACCACAGGATTGCCATGTTCAAGGGCTTTCCTCTCGTACCAAACTTAAAGCTCTGACGATTTTTAAGGCGGGGCCAGATGCGACGGCGCAAGCAGGCACCCATTAGAAATTGACGTACACTGTGCGTGTATACAGCGTATACAAAGACACGGCGCAGTCAGGGTTCCAACCATCCGAAAGGTGGCTCATTGAAAAAATAGGCCGGACAATTAAAAACTTTCAGCTACGCTCTGGAATAACTCTGGAACCAAAAATGCTAGGGAGATGCAGTTTGTACCTTAGTCATGCTGGCATATTCCTGCGTCCATTTTGTAAAGGCTTAGGGCGACTTGCACACTTCTTGATAGGAAAAAGCTCAAGTAGGCGGGGTTGCTCAGAAACGATTTCAACAGCCTCCACTATGGGAGTTTTGCGCACAGAGCTGTCGGAGAGAAAAACAAAATGTACAACGGGTAATTTCGATCCCAGTATCCTGCTCAATCTTCAAAATTTTACCACCACAGGATTGCCATGTTCAAGGGCTTTCCTCTCGTACCAAACTTAAAGCTCTGACGATTTTTAAGGCGTGGCCAGATGCGACGGCGCGAGCAGGCACCCATTAGAAATTGACGTACACTGTGCGTGTATACAGCGTGTACAAAAACTCGGCGCAGTCAGGGTTCCAACCAACAATAAGGGGGTCATTGGAAAAATAGGCCGGACAATTAAAAACTTTCAGCTACGCTCTGGAATAACTCTGGAACCAAAAATGCTAGGGAGATGCAGTTTGTACCTTAGTCATGCTGGCATATTTCTGCGTCCATTTTTTAAAGGTTCAGGGGGACTTGCACACTTCTTGATAGGAAAACGCTCAAGTAGGCGGGGTTGCTCAGAAACGATTTCAACAGCCTCCACTATGGGAGTTTTGCGCACAGAGCTGTCGGAGAGAAAAACAAAATGTACAACGGGTAATTTCGATCCCAGTATCCTGCTCAATCTTCAAAATTTTACCACCACAGGATTGCCATGTTCAAGGGCTTTCCTCTCGTACCAAACTTAAAGCTCTGACGATTTTTAAGGCGGGGCCAGATGCGACGGCGCAAGCAGGCACCCATTAGAAATTGACGTACACTGTGCGTGTATACAGCGTATACAAAGACACGGCGCAGTCAGGGTTCCAACCATCCGAAAGGTGGCTCATTGAAAAAATAGGCCGGACAATTAAAAACTTTCAGCTACGCTCTGGAATAACTCTGGAACCAAAAATGCTAGGGAGATGCAGTTTGTACCTTAGTCATGCTGGCATATTCCTGCGTCCATTTTGTAAAGGCTTAGGGCGACTTGCACACTTCTTGATAGGAAAAAGCTCAAGTAGGCGGGGTTGCTCAGAAACGATTTCAACAGCCTCCACTATGGGAGTTTTGCGCACAGAGCTGTCGGAGAGAAAAACAAAATATACAACGGGTAATTTCGATCCCAGTATCCTGCTCAATCTTCAACATTTTACCACCACAGGATTGCCATGTTCAAGGGCTTTCCTCTCGTACCAAACTTAAAGCTCTGACGATTTTTAAGGCGGGGCCAGGTGCGACGGCGCAAGCAGGCACCCAATTAGAAATTGACGTACACTGTGCGTGTATACAGCGTATACAAAGACACGGCGCAGTCAGGGTTCCAACCAATACTGAGAGGGTCATTGAAAAAAATAGTTCGGACAATTTAAAACTTTCAGCTACGCTCTGGAATAACTCTGGAACCAAAAATGCTAGGGAGATGCAGTTTGTACCTTAGTCATGCTGGCATATTCCTGCGTCCATTTTCGAGAGGTTCAGGGCGACTTGCACACTTCTTGATAGGAAAAAGCTCAAGTAGGCGGGGTTGCTCAGAAACGATTTCAACAGCCTCCACTATGGGAGTTTTGCGCACAGAGCTGTCGGAGAGAAAAACGAAATGTACAACGGGTAATTTCGATCCCAGTATCCTGCTCAATCTTCAAAATTTTACCACCACAGGATTGCCATGTTCAAGGGCTTTCCTCTCGTACCAAACTTAAAGCTCTGACGATTTTTAAGGCGTGGCCAGATGCGACGGCGCGAGCAGGCACCCATTAGAAATTGACGTACACTGTGCGTGTATACAGCGTATAAAAAAACTCGGCGCAGTCAGGGTTCCAACCAACAATAAGGGGGTCATTGGAAAAATAGGCCGGACAATTAAAAACTTTCAGCTACCCTCTGGAATAACTCTGGAACCAAAAATGCTAGGGAGATGCAGTTTGTACCTTAGTCATGCTGGCATATTTCTGCGTCCATTTTTTAAAGGTTCAGGGGGACTTGCACACTTCTTGATAGGAAAACGCTCAAGTAGGCGGGGTTGCTCAGAAACGATTTCAACAGCCTCCACTATGGGAGTTTTGCGCACAGAGCTGTCGGAGAGAAAAACAAAATGTACAACGGGTAATTTCGATCCCAGTATCCTGCTCAATCTTCAAAATTTTACCACCACAGGATTGCCATGTTCAAGGGCTTTCCTCTCGTACCAAACTTAAAGCTCTGACGATTTTTAAGGCGGGGCCAGATGCGACGGCGCGAGCAGGCACCCATTAGAAATTGACGTACACTGTGCGTGTACACAGCGTGTACAAAGACACGGTGCTGTCAGGTTCCAACCAACAATAAGGGGGTCATTAAAAAAATAGGCCGGACATTTAAAAACTTTCAGCTACGCTCTGGAATAACTCTTGAACCAAAAATGCTAGGGAGATGCAGTTTGTACCTTAGTCATGCTGGCATATTTCTGCGTCCATTTTGTAAAGGTTCATGGCGACTTGCACACTTCTTGATAGGAAAAAGCTCAAGTAGGCGGGGTTGCTCAGAAACGATTTCAACAGCCTCCACTATGGGAGTTTTGCGCACAGAGCTGTCGGAGAGAAAAACAAAATGTACAACGGGTACTTTCGATCCCAGTATCCTGCTCAATCTTCAAAATTTTACCACCACAGGATTGCCATGTACAAGGGCTTTCCTCTCGTACCAAAATTAAAGCTCTGACGATTTTTAAGGCGGGGCCAGATGCGACGGCGCGAGCAGACACCCATTAGAAATTGACGTACACTGTGCGTGTATACAGCGTATACAAAGACACGGCGCAGTCAGGGTTCCAACCATCCGAAAGGTGGCTCATTGAAAAAATAGGCCGGACAATTAAAAACTTTCAGCTACGCTCTGGAATAACTCTGGAACCAAAAATGCTAGGGAGATGCAGTTTGTACCTTAGTCATGCTGGCATATTCCTGCGTCCATTTTGTAAAGGTTTAGGGCGACTTGCACACTTCTTGATAGGAAAAAGCTCAAGTAGGCGGGGTTGCTCAGGAACGATTTCAACAGCCTCCACTATGGGAGTTTTGCGCACAGAGCTGTCGGAGAGAAAAACAAAATGTACAACGGGTAATTTCGATCCCAGTATCCTGCTCAATCTTCAAAATTTTACCACCACAGGATTGCCATGTTCAAGGGCTTTCCTCTCGTACCAAACTTAAAGCTCTGACGATTTTTAAGGCGGGGCCAGATGCGACGGCGCGAGCAGGCACCCATTAGAAATTGACGTACACTGTGCGTGTATACAGCGTATACAAAGACACGGCGCAGTCAGGGTTCCAACCAACAATAAGGGGGTCATTGAAAAAATAGGCCGGACATTTAAAAACTTTCAGCTACGCTCTGGAATAACTCTGGAACCAAAAATGCTCGGGAAATGCAGTTTGTACTTAGTCATGCTGGCATATTCCTGCGTCCATTTTTTAAAGGTTGAGGGCGACTTGCACACTTCTTGACAGGAAAAAGCTCAAGTAGGCGGGGTTGCTAGAAACGATTTCAACAGCCTCCACTATGGGAGTTTTGCGCACAGAGCTGTCGGAGAGGAAAAACAAAATGTACAACGGGTAATTTCGATCCCAGTATCCTGCTCAATCATCAAAATTTTACCACCACAGGATTGCCATGTTCAAGGGCTTTCCTCTCGTACCAAACTTAAAGCTCTGACGATTTTTTAAGGCGGGGCCAGATGCGACGGCGCAAGCAGGCACCCATTAGAAATTGACGTACACTGTGCGTGTATACAGCGTATACAAAGACACGGCGCAGTCAGGGTTCCAACCATCCGAAAGGTGGCTCATTGAAAAAATAGGCCGGACAATTAAAAACTTTCAGCTACGCTCTGGAATAACTCTGGAACCAAAAATGCTAGGAGATGCAGTTTGTACCTTAGTCATGCTGGCATATTCCTGCGTCCAGTTTGTAAAGGCTTAGGGCGACTTGCACACTTCTTGATAGGAAAAAGCTCAAGTAGGCGGGGTTGCTCAGAAACGATTTCAACAGCCTCCACTATGGGAGTTTTGCGCACAGAGCTGTCGGAGAGAAAAACAAAATATACAACGGGTAATTTCGATCCCAGTATCCTGCTCAATCTTCAACATTTTACCACCACAGGATTGCCATGTTCAAGGGCTTTCCTCTCGTACCAAACTTAAAGCTCTGACGATTTTTAAGGGCGGGGCCAGGTGCGACGGCGCAAGCAGGCACCCAAATAGAAATTGACGTACACTGTGCGTGTATACAGCGTATACAAAGACACGGCGCAGTCAGGGTTCCAACCAATACTGAGAGGGTCATTGAAAAAAATAGTTCGGACAATTTAAAACTTTCAGCTACGCTCTGGAATAACTCTGGAACCAAAAATGCTAGGGAGATGCAGTTTGTACCTTAGTCATGCTGGCATATTCCTGCGTCCATTTTCGAGAGGTTCAGGGCGACTTGCACACTTCTTGATAGGAAAAAGCTCAAGAAGGCGGGGTTGCTCAGAAACGATTTCAACAGCCTCCACTATGGGAGTTTTGCGCACAGAGCTGTCGGAGAGAAAAACGAAATGTACAACGGGTAATTTCGATCCCAGTATCCTGCTCAATCTTCAAAATTTTACCACCACAGGATTGCCATGTTCAAGGGCTTTCCTCTCGTACCAAACTTAAAGCTCTGACGATTTTTAAGGCGTGGCCAGATGCGACGGCGCGAGCAGGCACCCATTAGAAATTGACGTACACTGTGCGTGTATACAGCGTATAAAAAAACTCGGCGCAGTCAGGGTTCCAACCAACAATAAGGGGGTCATTGGAAAAATAGGCCGGACAATTAAAAACTTTCAGCTACCCTCTGGAATAACTCTGGAACCAAAAATGCTAGGGAGATGCAGTTTGTACCTTAGTCATGCTGGCATATTTCTGCGTCCATTTTTTAAAGGTTCAGGGGGACTTGCACACTTCTTGATAGGAAAACGCTCAAGTAGGCGGGGTTGCTCAGAAACGATTTCAACAGCCTCCACTATGGGAGTTTTGCGCACAGAGCTGTCGGAGAGAAAAACAAAATGTACAACGGGTAATTTCGATCCCAGTATCCTGCTCAATCTTCAGAATTTTACCACCACAGGATTGCCATGTTCAAGGGCTTTCCTCTCGTACCAAACTTAAAGCTCTGACGATTTTTAAGCCGGGGCCAGATGCGACGGCGCGAGCAGGCACCCATTAGAAATTGACGTACACTGTGCGTGTATACAGCGTATACAAAGACACGGCGCAGTCAGGGTTCCAACCAACAATAAGGGGGTCATTGAAACAATAGGCCGGACAATTAAAAACTTTCAGCTACGCTCTGGAATAACTCTGGAACCAAAAATGCTAGGGAGATGCAGTTTGTACCTTTGTCATGCTGGCATATTCCTGCGTCCATTTTTTAAAGGTTTAGGGCGAATTGCACACTTCTTGATAGGAAAAAGCTCAAGTAGGCGGGGTTGCTCAGAAACGATTTCAACAGCCTCCACTATGGGAGTTTTGCGCACAGAGCTGTCGGAGAGAAAAACAAAATGTACAACGGGTAATTTCGATCCCAGTATCCTGCTCAATCTTCAAAATTTTACCACCACAGGATTGCCATGTTCAAGGGCTTTCCTCTCGTATCAAACTTAAAGCTATCACGATTATTAAGGCGGGGCCACATGCGACGGCGCGAGCAGGCACCCATTAAAAATTGACGTACACTGTGCGTGTATACAGCGTATAAAAAAACTCGGCGCAGTCAGGGTTCCAACCAACAATAAGGGGGTCATTGGAAAAATAGGCCGGACAATTAAAAACTTTCAGCTACCCTCTGGAATAACTCTGGAACCAAAAATGCTAGGGAGATGCAGTTTGTACCTTAGTCATGCTGGCATATTTCTGCGTCCATTTTTTAAAGGTTCAGGGGGACTTGCACACTTCTTGATAGGAAAACGCTCAAGTAGGCGGGGTTGCTCAGAAACGATTTCAACAGCCTCCACTATGGGAGTTTTGCGCACAGAGCTGTCGGAGAGAAAAACAAAATGTACAACGGGTAATTTCGATCCCAGTATCCTGCTCAATCTTCAAAATTTTACCACCACAGGATTGCCATGTTCAAGGGCTTTCCTCTCGTACCAAACTTAAAGCTCTGACGATTTTTAAGGCGGGGCCAGATGCGACGGCGCGAGCAGGCACCCATTAGAAATTGACGTACACTGTGCGTGTACACAGCGTGTACAAAGACACGGTGCTGTCAGGTTCCAACCAACAATAAGGGGGTCATTAAAAAAATAGGCCGGACATTTAAAAACTTTCAGCTACGCTCTGGAATAACTCTTGAACCAAAAATGCTAGGGAGATGCAGTTTGTACCTTAGTCATGCTGGCATATTTCTGCGTCCATTTTGTAAAGGTTCATGGCGACTTGCACACTTCTTGATAGGAAAAAGCTCAAGTAGGCGGGGTTGCTCAGAAACGATTTCAACAGCCTCCACTATGGGAGTTTTGCGCACAGAGCTGTCGGAGAGAAAAACAAAATGTACAACGGGTACTTTCGATCCCAGTATCCTGCTCAATCTTCAAAATTTTACCACCACAGGATTGCCATGTACAAGGGCTTTCCTCTCGTACCAAAATTAAAGCTCTGACGATTTTTAAGGCGGGGCCAGATGCGACGGCGCGAGCAGACACCCATTAGAAATTGACGTACACTGTGCGTGTATACAGCGTATACAAAGACACGGCGCAGTCAGGGTTCCAACCATCCGAAAGGTGGCTCATTGAAAAAATAGGCCGGACAATTAAAAACTTTCAGCTACGCTCTGGAATAACTCTGGAACCAAAAATGCTAGGGAGATGCAGTTTGTACCTTAGTCATGCTGGCATATTCCTGCGTCCATTTTGTAAAGGTTTAGGGCGACTTGCACACTTCTTGATAGGAAAAAGCTCAAGTAGGCGGGGTTGCTCAGGAACGATTTCAACAGCCTCCACTATGGGAGTTTTGCGCACAGAGCTGTCGGAGAGAAAAACAAAATGTACAACGGGTAATTTCGATCCCAGTATCCTGCTCAATCTTCAAAATTTTACCACCACAGGATTGCCATGTTCAAGGGCTTTCCTCTCGTACCAAACTTAAAGCTCTGACGATTTTTAAGGCGGGGCCAGATGCGACGGCGCGAGCAGGCACCCATTAGAAATTGACGTACACTGTGCGTGTATACAGCGTATACAAAGACACGGCGCAGTCAGGGTTCCAACCAACAATAAGGGGGTCATTGAAAAAATAGGCCGGACATTTAAAAACTTTCAGCTACGCTCTGGAATAACTCTGGAACCAAAAATGCTCGGGAAATGCAGTTTGTACTTAGTCATGCTGGCATATTCCTGCGTCCATTTTTTAAAGGTTGAGGGCGACTTGCACACTTCTTGACAGGAAAAAGCTCAAGTAGGCGGGGTTGCTCAGAAACGATTTCAACAGCCTCCACTATGGGAGTTTTGCGCACAGAGCTGTCGGAGAGAAAAACAAAATGTACAACGGGTAATTTCGATCCCAGTATCCTGCTCAATCATCAAAATTTTACCACCACAGGATTGCCATGTTCAAGGGCTTTCCTCTCGTACCAAACTTAAAGCTCTGACGATTTTTAAGGCGGGGCCAGATGCGACGGCGCAAGCAGGCACCCATTAGAAATTGACGTACACTGTGCGTGTATACAGCGTATACAAAGACACGGCGCAGTCAGGGTTCCAACCATCCGAAAGGTGGCTCATTGAAAAAATAGGCCGGACAATTAAAAACTTTCAGCTACGCTCTGGAATAACTCTGGAACCAAAAATGCTAGGGAGATGCAGTTTGTACCTTAGTCATGCTGGCATATTCCTGCGTCCATTTTGTAAAGGCTTAGGGCGACTTGCACACTTCTTGATAGGAAAAAGCTCAAGTAGGCGGGGTTGCTCAGAAACGATTTCAACAGCCTCCACTATGGGAGTTTTGCGCACAGAGCTGTCGGAGAGAAAAACAAAATATACAACGGGTAATTTCGATCCCAGTATCCTGCTCAATCTTCAACATTTTACCACCACAGGATTGCCATGTTCAAGGGCTTTCCTCTCGTACCAAACTTAAAGCTCTGACGATTTTTAAGGCGGGGCCAGGTGCGACGGCGCAAGCAGGCACCCAAATAGAAATTGACGTACACTGTGCGTGTATACAGCGTATACAAAGACACGGCGCAGTCAGGGTTCCAACCAATACTGAGAGGGTCATTGAAAAAAATAGTTCGGACAATTTAAAACTTTCAGCTACGCTCTGGAATAACTCTGGAACCAAAAATGCTAGGGAGATGCAGTTTGTACCTTAGTCATGCTGGCATATTCCTGCGTCCATTTTCGAGAGGTTCAGGGCGACTTGCACACTTCTTGATAGGAAAAAGCTCAAGAAGGCGGGGTTGCTCAGAAACGATTTCAACAGCCTCCACTATGGGAGTTTTGCGCACAGAGCTGTCGGAGAGAAAAACGAAATGTACAACGGGTAATTTCGATCCCAGTATCCTGCTCAATCTTCAAAATTTTACCACCACAGGATTGCCATGTTCAAGGGCTTTCCTCTCGTACCAAACTTAAAGCTCTGACGATTTTTAAGGCGTGGCCAGATGCGACGGCGCGAGCAGGCACCCATTAGAAATTGACGTACACTGTGCGTGTATACAGCGTATAAAAAAACTCGGCGCAGTCAGGGTTCCAACCAACAATAAGGGGGTCATTGGAAAAATAGGCCGGACAATTAAAAACTTTCAGCTACCCTCTGGAATAACTCTGGAACCAAAAATGCTAGGGAGATGCAGTTTGTACCTTAGTCATGCTGGCATATTTCTGCGTCCATTTTTTAAAGGTTCAGGGGGACTTGCACACTTCTTGATAGGAAAACGCTCAAGTAGGCGGGGTTGCTCAGAAACGATTTCAACAGCCTCCACTATGGGAGTTTTGCGCACAGAGCTGTCGGAGAGAAAAACAAAATGTACAACGGGTAATTTCGATCCCAGTATCCTGCTCAATCTTCAGAATTTTACCACCACAGGATTGCCATGTTCAAGGGCTTTCCTCTCGTACCAAACTTAAAGCTCTGACGATTTTTAAGCCGGGGCCAGATGCGACGGCGCGAGCAGGCACCCATTAGAAATTGACGTACACTGTGCGTGTATACAGCGTATACAAAGACACGGCGCAGTCAGGGTTCCAACCAACAATAAGGGGGTCATTGAAACAATAGGCCGGACAATTAAAAACTTTCAGCTACGCTCTGGAATAACTCTGGAACCAAAAATGCTAGGGAGATGCAGTTTGTACCTTTGTCATGCTGGCATATTCCTGCGTCCATTTTTTAAAGGTTTAGGGCGAATTGCACACTTCTTGATAGGAAAAAGCTCAAGTAGGCGGGGTTGCTCAGAAACGATTTCAACAGCCTCCACTATGGGAGTTTTGCGCACAGAGCTGTCGGAGAGAAAAACAAAATGTACAACGGGTAATTTCGATCCCAGTATCCTGCTCAATCTTCAAAATTTTACCACCACAGGATTGCCATGTTCAAGGGCTTTCCTCTCGTACCAAACTTAAAGCTCTGACGATTTTTAAGGCGGGGCCAGATGCGACGGCGCGAGCAGGCACCCATTAGAAATTGACGTACACTGTGCGTGTACACAGCGTGTACAAAGACACGGTGCTGTCAGGTTCCAACCAACAATAAGGGGGTCATTAAAAAAATAGGCCGGACATTTAAAAACTTTCAGCTACGCTCTGGAATAACTCTTGAACCAAAAATGCTAGGGAGATGCAGTTTGTACCTTAGTCATGCTGGCATATTTCTGCGTCCATTTTGTAAAGGTTCATGGCGACTTGCACACTTCTTGATAGGAAAAAGCTCAAGTAGGCGGGGTTGCTCAGAAACGATTTCAACAGCCTCCACTATGGGAGTTTTGCGCACAGAGCTGTCGGAGAGAAAAACAAAATGTACAACGGGTACTTTCGATCCCAGTATCCTGCTCAATCTTCAAAATTTTACCACCACAGGATTGCCATGTACAAGGGCTTTCCTCTCGTACCAAAATTAAAGCTCTGACGATTTTTAAGGCGGGGCCAGATGCGACGGCGCGAGCAGACACCCATTAGAAATTGACGTACACTGTGCGTGTATACAGCGTATACAAAGACACGGCGCAGTCAGGGTTCCAACCATCCGAAAGGTGGCTCATTGAAAAAATAGGCCGGACAATTAAAAACTTTCAGCTACGCTCTGGAATAACTCTGGAACCAAAAATGCTAGGGAGATGCAGTTTGTACCTTAGTCATGCTGGCATATTCCTGCGTCCATTTTGTAAAGGTTTAGGGCGACTTGCACACTTCTTGATAGGAAAAAGCTCAAGTAGGCGGGGTTGCTCAGGAACGATTTCAACAGCCTCCACTATGGGAGTTTTGCGCACAGAGCTGTCGGAGAGAAAAACAAAATGTACAACGGGTAATTTCGATCCCAGTATCCTGCTCAATCTTCAAAATTTTACCACCACAGGATTGCCATGTTCAAGGGCTTTCCTCTCGTACCAAACTTAAAGCTCTGACGATTTTTAAGGCGGGGCCAGATGCGACGGCGCGAGCAGGCACCCATTAGAAATTGACGTACACTGTGCGTGTATACAGCGTATACAAAGACACGGCGCAGTCAGGGTTCCAACCAACAATAAGGGGGTCATTGAAAAAATAGGCCGGACATTTAAAAACTTTCAGCTACGCTCTGGAATAACTCTGGAACCAAAAATGCTCGGGAAATGCAGTTTGTACTTAGTCATGCTGGCATATTCCTGCGTCCATTTTTTAAAGGTTGAGGGCGACTTGCACACTTCTTGATAGGAAAAAGCTCAAGTAGGCGGGGTTGCTCAGAAACGATTTCAACAGCCTCCACTATGGGAGTTTTGCGCACAGAGCTGTCGGAGAGAAAAACAAAATGTACAACGGGTAATTTCGATCCCAGTATCTTGCTCAATCATCAAAATTTTACCACCACAGGATTGCCATGTTCAAGGGCTTTCCTCTCGTACCAAACTTAAAGCTCTGACGATTTTTAAGGCGGGGCCAGATGCGACGGCGCGAGCAGGCACCCATTAGAAATTGACGTACACTGTGCGTGTATACAGCGTATACAAAGACACGGCGCAGTCAGGGTTCCAACCATCCGAAAGGTGGCTCATTGAAAAAATAGGCCGGACAATTAAAAACTTTCAGCTACGCTCTGGAATAACTCTGGAACCAAAAATGCTAGGGAGATGCAGTTTGTACCTTAGTCATGCTGGCATATTCCTGCGTCCATTTTGTAAAGGTTTAGGGCGACTTGCACACTTCTTGATAGGAAAAAGCTCAAGTAGGCAGGTTGCTCAGAAACGATTTCAACAGCCTCCACTATGGGAGTTTTGCGCACAGAGCTGTCGGAGAGAAAAACAAAATATACAACGGGTAATTTCGATCCCAGTATCATGCTCAATCTTCAACATTTTACCACCACAGGATTGCCATGTTCAAGAGCTTTCCTCTCGTACCAAACTTAAAGCTCTGACGATTTTTAAGGCGGGGCCAGGTGCGACGGCGCAAGCAGGCACCCAATTAGAAATTGACGTACACTGTGCGTGTATACAGCGTATACAAAGACACGGCGCAGTCAGGGTTCCAACCAATACTGAGAGGGTCATTAAAAAAAATAGGCCGGACAATTTAAAACTTTCAGCTACGCTCTGGAATAACTCTGGAACCAAAAATGCTAGGGAGATGCAGTTTGTACCTTAGTCATG
This sequence comes from Asterias amurensis, assembly GCF_032118995.1. Taxonomy (NCBI): domain Eukaryota; kingdom Metazoa; phylum Echinodermata; class Asteroidea; order Forcipulatida; family Asteriidae; genus Asterias; species Asterias amurensis. The sequence goes on from NC_092652.1 coordinate 8,832,736, forward strand.
GTGGCATATTCCTGCGTCCATTTTTGAGAGGTTTAGGGCGACTTGCACACTTCTTGATAGGAAAAAGCTCAAGTAGGCGGGGTTGCTCAGAAACGATTTCAACAGCCTCCACTATGGGAGTTTTGCGCACAGAGCTGTCGGAGAGAAAAACAAAATGTACAACGGGTAATTTCGATCCCAGTATCCTGCTCAATCTTCAAAATTTTACCACCACAGGATTGCCATGTTCAAGGGCTTTCCTCTCGTACCAAACTTAAAGCTCTGACGATTTTTAAGGCGGGGCCAGATGCGACGGCGCGAGCAGGCACCCATTAGAAATTGACGTACACTGTGCGTGTATACAGCGTATACAAAGACACGGCGCAGTCAGGGTTCCAACCAACAATAAGGGGGTCATTGAAACAATAGGCCGGACAATTAAAAACTTTCAGCTACGCTCTGGAATAACTCTGGAACCAAAAATGCTAGGGAGATGCAGTTTGTACCTTTGTCATGCTGGCATATTCCTGCGTCCATTTTTTAAAGGTTTAGGGCGACTTGCACACTTCTTGATAGGAAAAAGCTCAAGTAGGCAGGTTGCTCAGAAACGATTTCAACAGCCTCCACTATGGGAGTTTTGCGCACAGAGCTGTCGGAGAGAAAAACAAAATGTACAACGGGTAATTTCGATCCCAGTATCCTGCTCAATCTTCAAAATTTTACCACCACAGGATTGCCATGTTCAAGGGCTTTCCTCTCGTACCAAACTTAAAGCTCTGACGATTTTTAAGGCGGGGCCAGATGCGACGGCGCGAGCAGGCACCCATTAGAAATTGACGTACACTGTGCGTGTATACAGCGTATACAAAGACACGGCGCAGTCAGGGTTCCAACCAACAATAAGGGGGTCATTGAAAAAATAGGCCGGACATTTAAAAACTTTCAGCTACGCTCTGGAATAACTCTGGAACCAAAAATGCTCGGGAAATGCAGTTTGTACTTAGTCATGCTGGCATATTCCTGCGTCCATTTTTTAAAGGTTGAGGGCGACTTGCACACTTCTTGATAGGAAAAAGCTCAAGTAGGCGGGGTTGCTCAGAAACGATTTCAACAGCCTCCACTATGGGAGTTTTGCGCACAGAGCTGTCGGAGAGAAAAACAAAATGTACAACGGGTAATTTCGATCCCAGTATCTTGCTCAATCATCAAAATTTTACCACCACAGGATTGCCATGTTCAAGGGCTTTCCTCTCGTACCAAACTTAAAGCTCTGACGATTTTTAAGGCGGGGCCAGATGCGACGGCGCGAGCAGGCACCCATTAGAAATTGACGTACACTGTGCGTGTATACAGCGTATACAAAGACACGGCGCAGTCAGGGTTCCAACCATCCGAAAGGTGGCTCATTGAAAAAATAGGCCGGACAATTAAAAACTTTCAGCTACGCTCTGGAATAACTCTGGAACCAAAAATGCTAGGGAGATGCAGTTTGTACCTTAGTCATGCTGGCATATTCCTGCGTCCATTTTGTAAAGGTTTAGGGCGACTTGCACACTTCTTGATAGGAAAAAGCTCAAGTAGGCAGGTTGCTCAGAAACGATTTCAACAGCCTCCACTATGGGAGTTTTGCGCACAGAGCTGTCGGAGAGAAAAACAAAATATACAACGGGTAATTTCGATCCCAGTATCATGCTCAATCTTCAACATTTTACCACCACAGGATTGCCATGTTCAAGAGCTTTCCTCTCGTACCAAACTTAAAGCTCTGACGATTTTTAAGGCGGGGCCAGGTGCGACGGCGCAAGCAGGCACCCAATTAGAAATTGACGTACACTGTGCGTGTATACAGCGTATACAAAGACACGGCGCAGTCAGGGTTCCAACCAATACTGAGAGGGTCATTAAAAAAAATAGGCCGGACAATTTAAAACTTTCAGCTACGCTCTGGAATAACTCTGGAACCAAAAATGCTAGGGAGATGCAGTTTGTACCTTAGTCATGGTGGCATATTCCTGCGTCCATTTTTGAGAGGTTTAGGGCGACTTGCACACTTCTTGATAGGAAAAAGCTCAAGTAGGCGGGGTTGCTCAGAAACGATTTCAACAGCCTCCACTATGGGAGTTTTGCGCACAGAGCTGTCGGAGAGAAAAACAAAATGTACAACGGGTAATTTCGATCCCAGTATCCTGCTCAATCTTCAAAATTTTACCACCACAGGATTGCCATGTTCAAGGGCTTTCCTCTCGTACCAAACTTAAAGCTCTGACGATTTTTAAGGCGGGGCCAGATGCGACGGCGCGAGCAGGCACCCATTAGAAATTGACGTACACTGTGCGTGTATACAGCGTATACAAAGACACGGCGCAGTCAGGGTTCCAACCAACAATAAGGGGGTCATTGAAACAATAGGCCGGACAATTAAAAACTTTCAGCTACGCTCTGGAATAACTCTGGAACCAAAAATGCTAGGGAGATGCAGTTTGTACCTTTGTCATGCTGGCATATTCCTGCGTCCATTTTTTAAAGGTTTAGGGCGAATTGCACACTTCTTGATAGGAAAAAGCTCAAGTAGGCGGGGTTGCTCAGAAACGATTTCAACAGCCTCCACTATGGGAGTTTTGCGCACAGAGCTGTCGGAGAGAAAAACAAAATGTACAACGGGTAATTTCGATCCCAGTATCCTGCTCAATCTTCAAAATTTTACCACCACAGGATTGCCATGTTCAAGGGCTTTCCTCTCGTACCAAACTTAAAGCTCTGACGATTTTTAAGACGTGGCCAGATGCGACGGCGCGAGCAGGCACCCATTAGAAATTGACGTACACTGTGCGTGTATACAGCGTATACAAAAACTCGGCGCAGTCAGGGTTCCAACCAACAATAAGGGGGTCATTAAAAAAATAGGCCGGACATTTAAAAACTTTCAGCTACACTCTGGAATAACTCTTGAACCAAAAATGCTAGGGAGATGCAGTTTGTACCTTAGTCATGCTGGCATATTTCTGCGTCCATTTTGTAAAGGTTCATGGCGACTTGCACACTTCTTGATAGGAAAAAGCTCAAGTAGGCGGGGTTGCTCAGAAACGATTTCAACAGCCTCCACTATGGGAGTTTTGCGCACAGAGCTGTCGGAGAGAAAAACAAAATGTACAACGGGTACTTTCGATCCCAGTATCCTGCTCAATCTTCAAAATTTTACCACCACAGGATTGCCATGTACAAGGGCTTTCCTCTCGTACCAAAATTAAAGCTCTGACGATTTTTAAGGCGGGGCCAGATGCGACGGCGCGAGCAGACACCCATTAGAAATTGACGTACACTGTGCGTGTATACAGCGTATACAAAGACACGGCGCAGTCAGGGTTCCAACCATCCGAAAGGTGGCTCATTGAAAAAATAGGCCGGACAATTAAAAACTTTCAGCTACGCTCTGGAATAACTCTGGAACCAAAAATGCTAGGGAGATGCAGTTTGTACCTTAGTCATGCTGGCATATTCCTGCGTCCATTTTGTAAAGGTTTAGGGCGACTTGCACACTTCTTGATAGGAAAAAGCTCAAGTAGGCGGGGTTGCTCAGAAACGATTTCATCAGCCTCCACTATGGGAGTTTTGCGCACAGAGCTGTCGGAGAGAAAAACAAAATGTACAACGGGTAATTTCGATCCCAGTATCCTGCTCAATCTTCAAAATTTTACCACCACAGGATTGCCATGTTCAAGGGCTTTCCTCTCGTACCAAACTTAAAGCTCTGACGATTTTTAAGGCGGGGCCAGATGCGACGGCGCGAGCAGGCACCCATTAGAAATTGACGTACACTGTGCGTGTATACAGCGTATACAAAGACACGGCGCAGTCAGGGTTCCAACCAACAATAAGGGGGTCATTGAAAAAATAGGCCGGACATTTAAAAACTTTCAGCTACGCTCTGGAATAACTCTGGAACCAAAAATGCTCGGGAAATGCAGTTTGTACTTAGTCATGCTGGCATATTCCTGCGTCCATTTTTTAAAGGTTGAGGGCGACTTGCACACTTCTTGATAGGAAAAAGCTCAAGTAGGCGGGGTTGCTCAGAAACGATTTCAACAGCCTCCACTATGGGAGTTTTGCGCACAGAGCTGTCGGAGAGAAAAACAAAGTGTACAACGGGTAATTTCGATCCCAGTATCCTGCTCAATCATCAAAATTTTACCACCACAGGATTGCCATGTTCAAGGGCTTTCCTCTCGTACCAAACTTAAAGCTCTGACGATTTTTAAGGCGGGGCCAGATGCGACGGCGCGAGCAGGCACCCATTAGAAATTGACGTACACTGTGCGTGTATACAGCGTATACAAAGACACGGCGCAGTCAGGGTTCCAACCATCCGAAAGGTGGCTCATTGAAAAAATAGGCCGGACAATTAAAAACTTTCAGCTACGCTCTGGAATAACTCTGGAACCAAAAATGCTAGGGAGATGCAGTTTGTACCTTAGTCATGCTGGCATATTCCTGCGTCCATTTTGTAAAGGTTTAGGGCGACTTGCACACTTCTTGATAGGAAAAAGCTCAAGGAGGCAGGTTGCTCAGAAACGATTTCAACAGCCTCCACTATGGGAGTTTTGCGCACAGAGCTGTCGGAGAGAAAAACAAAATATACAACGGGTAATTTCGATCCCAGTATCATGCTCAATCTTCAACATTTTACCACCACAGGATTGCCATGTTCAAGAGCTTTCCTCTCGTACCAAACTTAAAGCTCTGACGATTTTTAAGGCGGGGCCAGGTGCGACGGCGCAAGCAGGCACCCAATTAGAAATTGACGTACACTGTGCGTGTATACAGCGTATACAAAGACACGGCGCAGTCAGGGTTCCAACCAATACTGAGAGGGTCATTAAAAAAAATAGGCCGGACAATTTTAAACTTTCAGCTACGCTCTGGAATAACTCTGGAACCAAAAATGCTAGGGAGATGCAGTTTGTACCTTAGTCATGGTGGCATATTCCTGCGTCCATTTTTGAGAGGTTTAGGGCGACTTGCACACTTCTTGATAGGAAAAAGCTCAAGTAGGCGGGGTTGCTCAGAAACGATTTCAACAGCCTCCACTATGGGAGTTTTGCGCACAGAGAGCTTGTCGGAGAGAAAAACAAAATGTACAACGGGTAATTTCGATCCCAGTATCCTGCTCAATCTTCAAAATTTTACCACCACAGGATTGCCATGTTCAAGGCTTTCCTCTCGTACCAAACTTAAAGCTCTGACGATTTTTAAGGCGGGGCCAGATGCGACGGCGCGAGCAGGCACCCATTAGAAATTGACGTACACTGTGCGTGTATACAGCGTATACAAAGACACGGCGCAGTCAGGGTTCCAACCAACAATAAGGGGGTCATTGAAACAATAGGCCGGACAATTAAAAACTTTCAGCTACGCTCTGGAATAACTCTGGAACCAAAAATGCTAGGGAGATGCAGTTTGTACCTTTGTCATGCTGGCATATTCCTGCGTCCATTTTTTAAAGGTTTAGGGCGAATTGCACACTTCTTGATAGGAAAAAGCTCAAGTAGGCGGGGTTGCTCAGAAACGATTTCAACAGCCTCCACTATGGGAGTTTTGCGCACAGAGCTGTCGGAGAGAAAAACAAATGTACAACGGGTAATTTCGATCCCAGTATCCTGCTCAATCTTCAAAATTTTACCACCACAGGATTGCCATGTTCAAGGGCTTTCCTCTCGTTACCAAACTTAAAGCTCTGACGATTTTTAAGACGTGGCCAGATGCGACGGCGCGAGCAGGCACCCATTAGAAATTGACGTACACTGTGCGTGTATACAGCGTATACAAAAACTCGGCGCAGTCAGGGTTCCAACCAACAATAAGGGGGTCATTAAAAAATAGGCCGGACATTTAAAAACTTTCAGCTACGCTCTGGAATAACTCTTGAACCAAAAATGCTAGGGAGATGCAGTTTGTACCTTAGTCATGGTGGCATATTCCTGCGTCCATTTTTTAAAGGTTGAGGGCGACTTGCACACTTCTTGATAGGAAAAAGCTCAAGTAGGCGGGGTTGCTCAGAAACGATTTCAACAGCCTCCACTATGGGAGTTTTGCGCACAGAGCTGTCGGAGAGAAAAACAAAGTGTACAACGGGTAATTTCGATCCCAGTATCCTGCTCAATCATCAAAATTTTACCACCACAGGATTGCCATGTTCAAGGGCTTTCCTCTCGTACCAAACTTAAAGCTCTGACGATTTTTAAGGCGGGGCCAGATGCGACGGCGCGAGCAGGCACCCATTAGAAATTGACGTACACTGTGCGTGTATACAGCGTATACAAAGACACGGCGCAGTCAGGGTTCCAACCATCCGAAAGGTGGCTCATTGAAAAAATAGGCCGGACAATTAAAAACTTTCAGCTACGCTCTGGAATAACTCTGGAACCAAAAATGCTAGGGAGATGCAGTTTGTACCTTAGTCATGCTGGCATATTCCTGCGTCCATTTTGTAAAGGTTTAGGGCGACTTGCACACTTCTTGATAGGAAAAAGCTCAAGGAGGCAGGTTGCTCAGAAACGATTTCAACAGCCTCCACTATGGGAGTTTTGCGCACAGAGCTGTCGGAGAGAAAAACAAAATATACAACGGGTAATTTCGATCCCAGTATCATGCTCAATCTTCAACATTTTACCACCACAGGATTGCCATGTTCAAGAGCTTTCCTCTCGTACCAAACTTAAAGCTCTGACGATTTTTAAGGCGGGGCCAGGTGCGACGGCGCAAGCAGGCACCCAATTAGAAATTGACGTACACTGTGCGTGTATACAGCGTATACAAAGACACGGCGCAGTCAGGGTTCCAACCAATACTGAGAGGGTCATTAAAAAAAATAGGCCGGACAATTTAAAACTTTCAGCTACGCTCTGGAATAACTCTGGAACCAAAAATGCTAGGGAGATGCAGTTTGTACCTTAGTCATGGTGGCATATTCCTGCGTCCATTTTTGAGAGGTTTAGGGCGACTTGCACACTTCTTGATAGGAAAAAGCTCAAGTAGGCGGGGTTGCTCAGAAACGATTTCAACAGCCTCCACTATGGGAGTTTTGCGCACAGAGCTGTCGGAGAGAAAAACAAAATGTACAACGGGTAATTTCGATCCCAGTATCCTGCTCAATCTTCAAAATTTTACCACCACAGGATTGCCATGTTCAAGGGCTTTCCTCTCGTACCGAACTTAAAGCTCTGACGATTTTTAAGGCGGGGCCAGATGCGACGGCGCGAGCAGGCACCCATTAGAAATTGACGTACACTGTGCGTGTATACAGCGTATACAAAGACACGGCGCAGTCAGGGTTCCAACCAACAATAAGGGGGTCATTGAAACAATAGGCCGGACAATTAAAAACTTTCAGCTACGCTCTGGAATAACTCTGGAACCAAAAATGCTAGGGAGATGCAGTTTGTACCTTTGTCATGCTGGCATATTCCTGCGTCCATTTTTTAAAGGTTTAGGGCGAATTGCACACTTCTTGATAGGAAAAAGCTCAAGTAGGCGGGGTTGCTCAGAAACGATTTCAACAGCCTCCACTATGGGAGTTTTGCGCACAGAGCTGTCGGAGAGAAAAACAAAATGTACAACGGGTAATTTCGATCCCAGTATCCTGCTCAATCTTCAAAATTTTACCACCACAGGATTGCCATGTTCAAGGGCTTTCCTCTCGTACCAAACTTAAAGCTCTGACGATTTTTAAGACGTGGCCAGATGCGACGGCGCGAGCAGGCACCCATTAGAAATTGACGTACACTGTGCGTGTATACAGCGTATACAAAAACTCGGCGCAGTCAGGGTTCCAACCAACAATAAGGGGGTCATTAAAAAAATAGGCCGGACATTTAAAAACTTTCAGCTACGCTCTGGAATAACTCTTGAACCAAAAATGCTAGGGAGATGCAGTTTGTACCTTAGTCATGCTGGCATATTTCTGCGTCCATTTTGTAAAAGTTCATGGCGACTTGCACACTTCTTGATAGGAAAAAGCTCAAGTAGGCGGGGTTGCTCAGAAACGATTTCAACAGCCTCCACTATGGGAGTTTTGCGCACAGAGCTGTCGGAGAGAAAAACAAAATGTACAACGGGTACTTTCGATCCCAGTATCCTGCTCAATCTTCAAAATTTTACCACCACAGGATTGCCATGTACAAGGGCTTTCCTCTCGTACCAAAATTAAAGCTCTGACGATTTTTAAGGCGGGGCCAGATGCGACGGCGCGAGCAGACACCCATTAGAAATTGACGTACACTGTGCGTGTATACAGCGTATACAAAGACACGGCGCAGTCAGGGTTCCAACCATCCGAAAGGTGGCTCATTGAAAAAATAGGCCGGACAATTAAAAACTTTCAGCTACGCTCTGGAATAACTCTGGAACCAAAAATGCTAGGGAGATGCAGTTTGTACCTTAGTCATGCTGGCATATTCCTGCGTCCATTTTGTAAAGGTTTAGGGCGACTTGCACACTTCTTGATAGGAAAAACCTCAAGTAGGCGGGGTTGCTCAGAAACGATTTCATCAGCCTCCACTATGGGAGTTTTGCGCACAGAGCTGTCGGAGAGAAAAACAAAATGTACAACGGGTAATTTCGATCCCAGTATCCTGCTCAATCTTCAAAATTTTACCACCACAGGATTGCCATGTTCAAGGGCTTTCCTCTCGTACCAAACTTAAAGCTCTGACGATTTTTAAGGCGGGGCCAGATGCGACGGCGCGAGCAGGCACCCATTAGAAATTGACGTACACTGTGCGTGTATACAGCGTATACAAAGACACGGCGCAGTCAGGGTTCCACCCAACAATAAGGGGGTCATTGAAACAATAGGCCGGACAATTAAAAACTTTCAGCTACGCTCTGGAATAACTCTGGAACCAAAAATGCTAGGGAGATGCAGTTTGTACCTTTGTCATGCTGGCATATTCCTGCGTCCATTTTTTAAAGGTTTAGGGCGAATTGCACACTTCTTGATCGGAAAAAGCTCAAGTAGGCGGGGTTGCTCAGAAACGATTTCAACAGCCTCCACTATGGGAGTTTTGCGCACAGAGCTGTCGGAGAGAAAAACAAAATGTACAACGGGTAATTTCGATCCCAGTATCCTGCTCAATCTTCAAAATTTTACCACCACAGGATTGCCATGTTCAAGGGCTTTCCTCTCGTACCAAACTTAAAGCTCTGACGATTTTTAAGACGTGGCCAGATGCGACGGCGCGAGCAGGCACCCATTAGAAATTGACGTACACTGTGCGTGTATACAGCGTATACAAAAACTCGGCGCAGTCAGGGTTCCAACCAACAATAAGGGGGTCATTAAAAAAATAGGCCGGACATTTAAAAACTTTCAGCTACGCTCTGGAATAACTCTTGAACCAAAAATGCTAGGGAGATGCAGTTTGTACCTTAGTCATGCTGGCATATTTCTGCGTCCATTTTGTAAAGGTTCATGGCGACTTGCACACTTCTTGATAGGAAAAAGCTCAAGTAGGCGGGGTTGCTCAGAAACGATTTCAACAGCCTCCACTATGGGGGTTTTGCGCACAGAGCTGTCGGAGAGAAAAACAAAATGTACAACGGGTACTTTCGATCCCAGTATCCTGCTCAATCTTCAAAATTTTACCACCACAGGATTGCCATGTACAAGGGCTTTCCTCTCGTACCAAAATTAAAGCTCTGACGATTTTTAAGGCGGGGCCAGATGCGACGGCGCGAGCAGACACCCATTAGAAATTGACGTACACTGTGCGTGTATACAGCGTATACAAAGACACGGCGCAGTCAGGGTTCCAACCATCCGAAAGGTGGCTCATTGAAAAAATAGGCCGGACAATTAAAAACTTTCAGCTACGCTCTGGAATAACTCTGGAACCAAAAATGCTAGGGAGATGCAGTTTGTACCTTAGTCATGCTGGCATATTCCTGCGTCCATTTTGTAAAGGTTTAGGGCGACTTGCACACTTCTTGATAGGAAAAAGCTCAAGTAGGCGGGGTTGCTCAGAAACGATTTCATCAGCCTCCACTATGGGAGTTTTGCGCACAGAGCTGTCGGAGAGAAAAACAAAATGTACAACGGGTAATTTCGATCCCAGTATCCTGCTCAATCTTCAAAATTTTACCACCACAGGATTGCCATGTTCAAGGGCTTTCCTCTCGTACCAAACTTAAAGCTCTGACGATTTTTAAGGCGGGGCCAGATGCGACGGCGCGAGCAGGCACCCATTAGAAATTGACGTACACTGTGCGTGTATACAGCGTATACAAAGACACGGCGCAGTCAGGGTTCCACCCAACAATAAGGGGGTCATTGAAACAATAGGCCGGACAATTAAAAACTTTCAGCTACGCTCTGGAATAACTCTGGAACCAAAAATGCTAGGGAGATGCAGTTTGTACCTTTGTCATGCTGGCATATTCCTGCGTCCATTTTTTAAAGGTTTAGGGCGAATTGCACACTTCTTGATAGGAAAAAGCTCAAGTAGGCGGGGTTGCTCAGAAACGATTTCAACAGCCTCCACTATGGGAGTTTTGCGCACAGAGCTGTCGGAGAGAAAAACAAAATGTACAACGGGTAATTTCGATCCCAGTATCCTGCTCAATCTTCAAAATTTTACCACCACAGGATTGCCATGTTCAAGGGCTTTCCTCTCGTACCAAACTTAAAGCTCTGACGATTTTTAAGACGTGGCCAGATGCGACGGCGCGAGCAGGCACCCATTAGAAATTGACGTACACTGTGCGTGTATACAGCGTATACAAAAACTCGGCGCAGTCAGGGTTCCAACCAACAATAAGGGGGTCATTAAAAAAATAGGCCGGACATTTAAAAACTTTCAGCTACGCTCTGGAATAACTCTTGAACCAAAAATGCTAGGGAGATGCAGTTTGTACCTTAGTCATGCTGGCATATTTCTGCGTCCATTTTGTAAAGGTTCATGGCGACTTGCACACTTCTTGATAGGAAAAAGCTCAAGTAGGCGGGGTTGCTCAGAAACGATTTCAACAGCCTCCACTATGGGAGTTTTGCGCACAGAGCTGTCGGAGAGAAAAACAAAATGTACAACGGGTAATTTCGATCCCAGTATCCTGCTCAATCTTCAAAATTTTACCACCACAGGATTGCCATGTTCAAGGGCTTTCCTCTCGTACCAAACTTAAAGCTCTGACGATTTTTAAGACGTGGCCAGATGCGACGGCGCGAGCAGGCACCCATTAGAAAATGACGTACACTGTGCGTGTATACAGCGTATACAAAAACTCGGCGCAGTCAGGGTTCCAACCAACAATAAGGGGGTCATTAAAAAAATAGGCCGGACATTTAAAAACTTTCAGCTACGCTCTGGAATAACTCTTGAACCAAAAATGCTAGGGAGATGCAGTTTGTACCTTAGTCATGCTGGCATATTTCTGCGTCCATTTTGTAAAGGTTCATGGCGACTTGCACACTTCTTGATAGGAAAAAGCTCAAGTAGGCGGGGTTGCTCAGAAACGATTTCAACAGCCTCCACTATGGGAGTTTTGCGCACAGAGCTGTCGGAGAGAAAAACAAAATGTACAACGGGTACTTTCGATCCCAGTATCCTGCTCAATCTTCAAAATTTTACCACCACAGGATTGCCATGTACAAGGGCTTTCCTCTCGTACCAAAATTAAAGCTCTGACGATTTTTAAGGCGGGGCCAGATGCGACGGCGCGAGCAGACACCCATTAGAAATTGACGTACACTGTGCGTGTATACAGCGTATACAAAGACACGGCGCAGTCAGGGTTCCAACCATCCGAAAGGTGGCTCATTGAAAAAATAGGCCGGACAATTAAAAACTTTCAGCTACGCTCTGGAATAACTCTGGAACCAAAAATGCTAGGGAGATGCAGTTTGTACCTTAGTCATGCTGGCATATTCCTGCGTCCATTTTGTAAAGGTTTAGGGCGACTTGCACACTTCTTGATAGGAAAAAGCTCAAGTAGGCGGGGTTGCTCAGAAACGATTTCATCAGCCTCCACTATGGGAGTTTTGCGCACAGAGCTGTCGGAGAGAAAAACAAAATGTTCAACGGGTAATTTCGATCCCAGTATCCTGCTCAATCTTCAAAATTTTACCACCACAGGATTGCCATGTTCAAGGGCTTTCCTCTCGTACCAAACTTAAAGCTCTGACGATTTTTAAGGCGGGGCCAGATGCGACGGCGCGAGCAGGCACCCATTAGAAATTGACGTACACTGTGCGTGTATACAGCGTATACAAAGACACGGCGCAGTCAGGGTTCCACCCAACAATAAGGGGGTCATTGAAACAATAGGCCGGACAATTAAAAACTTTCAGCTACGCTCTGGAATAACTCTGGAACCAAAAATGCTAGGGAGATGCAGTTTGTACCTTTGTCATGCTGGCATATTCCTGCGTCCATTTTTTAAAGGTTTAGGGCGAATTGCACACTTCTTGATAGGAAAAAGCTCAAGTAGGCGGGGTTGCTCAGAAACGATTTCAACAGCCTCCACTATGGGAGTTTTGCGCACAGAGCTGTCGGAGAGAAAAACAAAATGTACAACGGGTAATTTCGATCCCAGTATCCTGCTCAATCTTCAAAATTTTACCACCACAGGATTGCCATGTTCAAGGGCTTTCCTCTCGTACCAAACTTAAAGCTCTGACGATTTTTAAGACGTGGCCAGATGCGACGGCGCGAGCAGGCACCCAATTAGAAATTGACGTACACTGTGCGTGTATACAGCGTATACAAAAACTCGGCGCAGTCAGGGTTCCAACCAACAATAAGGGGGTCATTAAAAAAATAGGCCGGACATTTAAAAACTTTCAGCTACGCTCTGGAATAACTCTTGAACCAAAAATGCTAGGGAGATGCAGTTTGTACCTTAGTCATGCTGGCATATTTCTGCGTCCATTTTGTAAAGGTTCATGGCGACTTGCACACTTCTTGATAGGAAAAACCTCAAGTAGGCGGGGTTGCTCAGAAACGATTTCAACAGCCTCCACTATGGGAGTTTTGCGCACAGAGCTGTCGGAGAGAAAAACAAAATGTACAACGGGTACTTTCGATCCCAGTATCCTGCTCAATCTTCCAAATTTTACCACCACAGGATTGCCATGTACAAGGGCTTTCCTCTCGTACCAAAATTAAAGCTCTGACGATTTTTAAGGCGGGGCCAGATGCGACGGCGCGAGCAGACACCCATTAGAAATTGACGTACACTGTGCGTGTATACAGCGTATACAAAGACACGGCGCAGTCAGGGTTCCAACCATCCGAAAGGTGGCTCATTGAAAAAATAGGCCGGACAATTAAAAACTTTCAGCTACGCTCTGGAATAACTCTGGAACCAAAAATGCTAGGGAGATGCAGTTTGTACCTTAGTCATGCTGGCATATTCCTGCGTCCATTTTGTAAAGGTTAAGGGCGACTTGCACACTTCTTGATAGGAAAAAGCTCAAGTAGGCGGGGTTGCTCAGAAACGATTTCATCAGCCTCCACTATGGGAGTTTTGCGCACAGAGCTGTCGGAGAGAAAAACAAAATGTACAACGGGTAATTTCGATCCCAGTATCCTGCTCAATCTTCAAAATTTTACCACCACAGGATTGCCATGTTCAAGGGCTTTCCTCTCGTACCAAACTTAAAGCTCTGACGATTTTTAAGGCGGGGCCAGATGCGACGGCGCGAGCAGGCACCCATTAGAAATTGACGTACACTGTGCGTGTATACAGCGTATACAAAGACACGGCGCAGTCAGGGTTCCACCCAACAATAAGGGGGTCATTGAAACAATAGGCCGGACAATTAAAAACTTTCAGCTACGCTCTGGAATAACTCTGGAACCAAAAATGCTAGGGAGATGCAGTTTGTACCTTTGTCATGCTGGCATATTCCTGCGTCCATTTTTTAAAGGTTTAGGGCGAATTGCACACTTCTTGATAGGAAAAAGCTCAAGTAGGCGGGGTTGCTCAGAAACGATTTCAACAGCCTCCACTATGGGAGTTTTGCGCACAGAGCTGTCGGAGAGAAAAACAAAATGTACAACGGGTAATTTCGATCCCAGTATCCTGCTCAATCTTCAAAGTTTTACCACCACAGGATTGCCATGTTCAAGGGCTTTCCTCTCGTACCAAACTTAAAGCTCTGACGATTTTTAAGACGTGGCCAGATGCGACGGCGCGAGCAGGCACCCAATTAGAAATTGACGTACACTGTGCGTGTATACAGCGTATACAAAAACTCGGCGCAGTCAGGGTTCCAACCAACAATAAGGGGGTCATTAAAAAAATAGGCCGGACATTTAAAAACTTTCAGCTACGCTCTGGAATAACTCTTGAACCAAAAATGCTAGGGAGATGCAGTTTGTACCTTAGTCATGCTGGCATATTTCTGCGTCCATTTTGTAAAGGTTCATGGCGACTTGCACACTTCTTGATAGGAAAAACCTCAAGTAGGCGGGGTTGCTCAGAAACGATTTCAACAGCCTCCACTATGGGAGTTTTGCGCACAGAGCTGTCGGAGAGAAAAACAAAATGTACAACGGGTACTTTCGATCCCAGTATCCTGCTCAATCTTCAAAATTTTACCACCACAGGATTGCCATGTACAAGGGCTTTCCTCTCGTACCAAAATTAAAGCTCTGACGATTTTTAAGGCGGGGCCAGATGCGACGGCGCGAGCAGACACCCATTAGAAATTGACGTACACTGTGCGTGTATACAGCGTATACAAAGACACGGCGCAGTCAGGGTTCCAACCATCCGAAAGGTGGCTCATTGAAAAAATAGGCCGGACAATTAAAAACTTTCAGCTACGCTCTGGAATAACTCTGGAACCAAAAATGCAAGGGAGATGCAGTTTGTACCTTAGTCATGCTGGCATATTCCTGCGTCCATTTTGTAAAGGTTAAGGGCGACTTGCACACTTCTTGATAGGAAAAAGCTCAAGTAGGCGGGGTTGCTCAGAAACGATTTCATCAGCCTCCACTATGGGAGTTTTGCGCACAGAGCTGTCGGAGAGAAAAACAAAATGTACAACGGGTAATTTCGATCCCAGTATCCTGCTCAATCTTCAAAATTTTACCACCACAGGATTGCCATGTTCAAGGGCTTTCCTCTCGTATCAAACTTAAAGCTCTGACGATTTTTAAGGCGGGGCCAGATGCGACGGCGCGAGCAGGCACCCATTAGAAATTGACGTACACTGTGCGTGTATACAGCGTATACAAAGACACGGCGCAGTCAGGG